>NC_134987.1:1515151-1818181 GCF_050947335.1 Megachile rotundata | reverse complement strand
GATTGTATGATTGTGATTGTATGATTGTGATTGTATGATTGTGACTGTATGATTGTGATTGTATGATTGTGATCGTATGATTGTGATTGTATGATTGCGATTGTATGGTTGTGATTGTATGATAGTAATTGTATGATTGTGATCGTATGACTGTGATTCTATGATTGCGATCGTATGATTGTGATCGTATGATTGTGATCGTATGATAGTGATTGTATGATAGTAATTGTATGATTGTGATCGTATGATTGTGATTGTATGATCGTGATCGTATGTTTGTGGTTGTACAATTATGGCTGTATGATTGTGATTGTATGATTGTTCTTGTATGATTATGATCGTATGATTGTAATTGCATGATTGTGATCGTATTATTGTGATTGTATGATTGTGATTGTATGGTTGTGATTGTATGAATCGGATTGTATGATTGTTTTTGTATGATTGTGATCGTATGATTGTGATCGTATGATTGTGATCGTATGATTGTGATCGTACGATTGTGATCGTATGATTGTGATTGTATGATAGTAATTGTATGATTGTGATCATATGACTGTAATTGTATGATTGTTCTTTTATGATTATGATCGTATGATTGTAATAGCATGATTGTGATCGTATGATTGTGATTGTATGATTGTGATTGTAAGATTGTGATTGTATGATTGCGATTGTATGATTATGATTCTATGATTGTGATTATATGATTGTGATTGTATGATTGTGATTGTATGATTGTGATTGTATGATTGCAATTGTATGATTGTGATTCTATGATTGTGATCGTATGGTTGTGATCGTATGATTGTGATCGTATGATTGTGATCGTATGATTGTGACCGTATGATTGTGATCGTATGATTGTGATTGTATGATTGTGATGGTATGATTGTGATTGTATGATGGCGACTGTATTATTGTGATTGTATGATTGTGATTGTATGTTTGTGATTGTATGATTGTGATTGTATGATTGTGATTGCATGATTGTGATTGTATGATAGTAATTGTATGATTATGATTGTATGATTCTGATTGTATGATTGTGATTGTATGATTGTGATTGTATGCTTGTGATTGTATGATTGTGATTGTATGGTTGTGATTGTATGAATGTGATTGTATGATTGTTTTTGTATGATTGTGATTCTATGATTGTGATCGTATGGTTGTGATCGCATGATTGTGATCGTATGATTGTGATCGTATGATTGTGATCGTATGATTGTGATTGTTTGATTGCGATTGTATGATTGTGATTGTATGATTGTGATTGCATGATTGTGATTATATGATTGCGATTGTATGATTGCAATTTTATGAGTGTGATTATATGATTGTGCTTGTATGGTTGTGATTATATGATTGTGATCGTATGACTGTGATTGTTTGATTGCGATTGTATGATTGTGATTGTATGGTTGTGATTGTATGATTGTGATTTTATGATTGTGATTGTATGATTGTGATTGTATGATTGTGATTGTATGATTGTGATTGCATGATTGTGATTGTATGATAGTAATTGTATGATTGTGATTGTATGATTGTGATTGTATGATTGTGATTGTATGATTGTGACTTTATGATTGTGATTGAATGATCATGATTGTATGATTGTGATTCTATGATTGTGATTGTGTGGCTGCGATTGTATGATAGTGATCTTATGATTGTTATAGTATGATATTGATTGCATGATAATGATCGTATGATTGTGGTTGTACAATTATCGTTGTATGATTGTGATTGTATGACCGTTCTTGTATGATTATGTTCGTATGATTGTAATTGCATGATTGTGATCGTATTATTGTGATTGTATGACTTTCATTGTATGATTGTGATTGTATGAATATGATGATATGATTGTAATAGTGTGATTGTGATTGTACGATTGTGAATGTATGATTGTGATTGTATGATTGTATTGCCTGATTGTGAATTTATGATTGTGATTGTATGATTATGATTGTATGATCGTGATTGTATGATTGTTATTGTACGATTGTGATTGTATGATTGTGATTGTATGATTGTGATCGTATGATTGTGATCGAATGATTGTGATCGTATGGTTGTGATTGCATGATTGTAATTGTATAGTTATGATTGTACGATTGTGATTGTATGCTTGCGATTGTATGATTGTGATTGTATGATTGTGATTGTATGATTGTGATTGTATGATTGTGATTGTATGATCATGATAGTATGATTGTGATTGTATGATTGTGATTGCATGATTGTGATTGTATGATAGTAATTGTATGATTGTGATTGCATGATTGTAATTGTATGATTGTGATTGTATGATTGTGATTGTATGCTTGTGATTGTATGATTGTGATTGTATGGTTGTGATTGTATGAATGTGATTGTATGATTTTTTTCGTATGATTGTGATCGTATGATAGTGATCGTATGATTGTGATCGTATGGTTGTGATCGCATGATTGTGATCGTATGATTGTGATCGTATGATTGTGATCGTATGATTGTGATTGTATGATTGTGATTGTATGATTGCGATAGTATGATTGTGGTTGTATGATTGTGAATGTATGATTGTGATTGCATGATTGTGATTGTATAGTTGTGATTGTGTAACTTCGATCGTATGATAGTGATCTTATGATTGTTATAGTATGATCTTGATTGTATGATTGTGATTATATGATTGTGATTTTATGATTGTGATCGTATGATTGTGATTGTTTGATTGCGATTGTATGATTGTGATTGTATGATTATGATTCAATGATTGTGATTGTATGATTGTGAATGTATGATTGTGATCGTATGATTGTGATCGAATGATTGTGATCGTATGGTTGTGATCGCATGATTGTGATCGTATGTTTGTGATTGTATGATTGTGATTGTATGATTGTGATTGTATGATTGTGATTGTATGATTGTGATTGTATGATTGTGATTGTATGATTGTGAATGTATGATTGTGATTGTATGATTGTGATTGTATGATTGTGATTGTATGATTTTTATTGTACGGTTGTGATTGTATGATTGTGATTGTATGAATGTGATTGCATGATTGTGATTGCATGATTGTGATTGTATGTTTGTGATTATATGATTATCATTGTATGATGATGATTGCATGAATGTGATTGTATAGTTGTGATTGTATGATTGTGAATGCATGATTGTAATTGTATAGTTGTGATTGTATGATTCTGATTGTATGCTTGTGATTGTATGATTGTGATTGTACGGTTGTGATTTTATGATTGTGATTGTATGATCGTGATTGTACGATTGTGATTATATGATTGTGATTTTATGATTGTGATCGTATGATTGTGATTGTTTGATTGCGATTGTATGATTGTGATTGTATGATTATGATTCTATGATTGTGATTGTATGATTGTGAATGTATGATTGTGATTGTATGATTGTGATTGTATGATTGTGATTGTATGATTGTGATTGTATGATTGTGATTGTATGATTTTTATTGTACGGTTGTGATTGTATGATTGTGATTGTATGAATGTGATTGCATGATTGTGATTGCATGATTGTGATTGTATGTTTGTGATTATATGATTATCATTGTATGATGATGATTGCATGAATGTGATTGTATAGTTGTGATTGTATGATTGTGAATGAATGATTGTAATTGTATAGTTGTGATTGTATGATTCTGATTGTATGCTTGTGATTGTATGATTGTGATTGTACGGTTGCGATTGTATGATTGTGATTGTATGATCGTGATTGTACGATTGTGATTGTATGCTTGTAATTGTATGATTGTGATTGTATGGTTGTGATTGCATGAATGTGATTGTATGATTGTTTTTGTATGATTGTGATCGTATGATTGTGATCGTATGGTTGTGATCGCATGATTGTGATCGTATGGTTGTGATCGTATGATTGTGATTGTATGATTGTGATTGTATGATTGTGATAGTATGATTGTGATTGTATGATGGCGACTGTATTATCGTGATTGTATGATTGTGATTGTATGTTTGTGATTGTATGATTGTGATTGTATGATTGTGATTGTATGATTGTGATTGTATGATTGTGATTGTATGATTGTGATTGTATGATTGTGATTGTATGATTGTGATTGTATGATTTTTATTGTACGATTGTGATTGTATGATTGTGATTGTATGAATGTGATTGCATGATGGTGATTGCATGATTGTGATTGTATGTTTGTGATTATATGATTATCATTGTATGATGATGATTGCATGAATGTGATTGTATAGTTGTGATTGTATGATTGTGAATGCATGATTGTAATTGTATAGTTGTGATTGTATGATTCTGATTGTATGCTTGTGATTGTATGATTGTGATTGTATGCTTGTGATTGTATGATTGTGATTGTATGATCGTGATTGTACGATTGTGATTGTATGCTTGTGATTGTATTATTGTGATTGTATGGTTGTGATTGCATGAATGTGATTGTATGATTGTTTTTGTATGATTCGATCGTATGATGGCGACTGTATTATTGTGATTGTATGATTGTGATTGTATGTTTGTGACTGTATGGTTGTGATTGTATGATTGTGTTTGGGAGATTGCAATTGTATGATTGCGATTTTGTGATTGTGATTGTATGATTGTGATTGTATGATGGTAATTGTATGATTGTGATCGTATGATTGTGATTCTATGATTGCGATCGTATGATTGTGATCCTATGATTGTGATCGTATGATAGTGATTGTATGATAGTAATTGTATGATTGTGATCGTATGATTGGGAATGTATGATTGTGATCGTATGTTTGTGGTTGTACAATTATGGCTGTATGATTGTGATTGTATGTTTGTTCTTGTATGATTATGATCGTATGATTGTAATTGCATGATTGTGATTGTATGATTGTGATTGTAAGATTGTGATAGTAAGATTGTGATTGTATGATTGCGATTGTATGATTATGATTCTATGATTGTGGTTATATGATTGTGATTGTATGATTGTGATTGTATGATTGCAATTGTAAGATTGTGATTCTATAATTATGATCGTATGGTTGTGATCGTATGATTGTGATCGTATGATTTTGATCGTGTGATTGTGATTGTATGATTGTGATTGTATGATTGTGATTGTATAGTTGTGACTGTATTGTTGTGATCGTATGATTGTGATCGTATGATTGTGATCGTATGATTGTGATCGTATGGTTGTGGTCGCATGATTGTGATCGTATGATTGTGATCGTATGATTGTGATCGTATGATTGTGATTGTACGATTGTGATTGTATGATTGCGATAGTATGATTGTGATTGTATGATTGTGGTTGCATGATTGTGATTGTATGATAGTAATTGTATGATTGTGATTGTATGAATGTGATTGCATGATTGTGATTGCATGATTGTGATTGTATGTTTGTGATTATATGATTATCATTGTATGATGATGATTGCATGATTGTGATTGTATAGTTGTGATTGTACGATTGTGAATGCATGATTGTAATTGTATAGTTGTGATTGCATGATTCTGATTGTATGCTTGTGATTGTATGATTGTGATTGTATGGTTGTGGTTGTATGATTGTGATTGTATGATCGTGATTGTACGATTGTGATTGCATGATTGTGATTGTATGATAGTAATTGTATGATTGTGATTGTATGATTGTGATTGTATGATCGTGATTGTATGATCATGATAGTATGATTGTGATTGTATGATTGTGATTGCATGATTGTGATTGTATGATAGTAATTGTATGATTGTGATTGTATGATTCTGATTGTATGATTGTGATTGTATGATTGTGATTGTATGCTTGTGATTGTATGATTGTGATTGTATGGTTGTGATTGTATGAATGTGATTGTATGATTGTGATAGTATGATTGTGATTGTATGATTGTGAATGTATGATTGTGATTGCATGATTGTGATTGTATAGTTGTGATTGTGTAACTTCGATCGTATGATAGTGATCTTATGATTGTTATAGTATGATCTTGATTGTATGATTGTGATTGTATGATTGTGATTTTAGGATTGTGATCGTATGATTGTGATTGTTTGATTGCGATTGTATGATTGTGATTGTATGATTGTTTTTGTATGATTGTGATCGTATGATTGTGATCGTATGATTGTGATCGTATGGTTGTGATCGCATGATTGTGATTGTATGCTTGTGATTGTATGATTGTGATTGTATGGTTGTGATTGTATGAATGTGATTGTATGATTGTTTTTGTATGATTGTGATCGTATGGTTGTGATCGCATGATTGTGATCGTATGATTGTGATCATATGATTGTGATGGTATGATTGTGATTGTATGATTGTGATTGTATGATTGTGATTGTATGATTGTGATTGTATGATTGCGATTTTATGGTTGTGATTGTATGATTTTGTTTTGGAGATTGTAATTGAATGATTGCGATTTTATGATTGTGATTGTATGATTGTGATTGTATGATAGTAATTGTATGATTGTGATAGTATGATTGTGATTCTATGATTGCGATCGTATGATTGTGATCGTATGATTGTGATCGTATGATTGTGATTGTATGATAGTAATTGTATGATTGTGATCGTATGATTGTGATTGTATGAATGTTCTTTTATGATTATGATCGTATGATTGTAATTGCATGATTGTGATCGTATGATTGTGATTGTAAGATTGTGATTGTATGATTGCAATTGTATGATTATGATTCTATGATTGTGATTATATGATTGTGATCGTATGATTGTGATCGTATGATTGTGATTGTATGATTGTGATTGTATGATCGGGATTGTACGATTGTGATTGTATGCTTGTGATTGTATGATTGTGATTGTATGGTTGTGATTGCATGAATGTGATTGTATGATTGTTTTTGTATGATTGTGATCGTATGATGGCGACTGTATTATTGTGATTGTATGATTGTGATTGTATGTTTGTGAATGTATGATTGTGATTGTATGATTGTGCTTGTGTGATTGTGATTGTATGATTGTGATTGTATGATTGTGACTGTATGATTGTGATTGTATGATTGTGATCGTATGATTGTGATTGTATGATTATGATTGTATGGTTGTGATTGTATGATTGTGTTTGGGAGATTGCAATTGTATGATTGCGATTTTGTGATTGTGATTGTATGATTGTGATTGTGTGATGGTAATTGTATGATTGTGATCGTATGATTGTGATTCTATGATTGCGATCGTATGATTGTGATCCTATGATTGTGATCGTATGATAGTGATTGTATGATAGTAATTGTATGATTGTGATCGTATGATTGGGAATGTATGATTGTGATCGTATGTTTGTGGTTGTACAATTATGGCTGTATGATTGTGATTGTATGATTGTTCTTGTATGATTATGATCGTATGATTGTAATTGCATGATTGTGATTGTATGATTGTGATTGTAAGATTGTGATAGTAAGATTGTGATTGTATGATTGCGATTGTATGATTATGATTCTATGATTGTGGTTATATGATTGTGATTGTATGATTGTGATTGTATGATTGCAATTGTATGATTGTGATTCTATAATTGTGATCGTATGGTTGTGATCGTATGATTGTGATCGTATGATTGTGATCGTGTGATTGTGATTGTATGATTGTGATTGTATGATTGTGATTGTATGGTTGTGACTGTATTGTTGTGATCGTATGATTGTTATCGTATGATTGTGATCGTATGACTGTGATTGTATGATTGCGATTGTATGATTGTGATAGTATGATTGTGATTGTATGATTGTGAATGTATGATTGTGATTGCGTGATTGTGACTGTATAGTTGTGATTGTGTAACTTCGATCGTATGATAGTGATCTTATGATTGTTATAGTATGATCTTGATTGTATGATTGTGATTGTATGATTGTGATTTTATGATTGTGATCGTATGATTGTGATTGTTTGATTGCGATTGTATGATTGTGATTGTATGATTGTGATTGCATGATTGTGATTATATGATTGCGATTGTATGATTGCAATTTTATGAGTGTGATTATATGATTGTGCTTGTATGGTTGTGATTATATGATTGCGATCGTATGACTGTGATTGTTTGATTGCGATTGTATGATTGTGATTGTATGATTGTGATTGTATGATTGTGATTGTATGATGGCGACTGTATTATTGTGATTGTATGATTGTGATTGTATGTTTGTGATTGTATGATCGTGATTGTACGATTGTGATTGTATGCTTGTGATTGTATGATTGTGATTGTATGATTGTGATTGTATGATTGTGATTGTATGATTGTGATTGTATGATTGTGATTGTATGATTGTGATTGTATGATTGTGACTGTATGATTGTGATTGTATGATTGTGATCGTATGATTGTGATTGTATGATTGCGATTGTATGGTTGTGATTGTATGATAGTAATTGTATGATTGTGATCGTATGACTGTGATTCTATGATTGCGATCGTATGATTGTGATCGTATGATTGTGATCGTATGATAGTGATTGTATGATAGTAATTGTATGATTGTGATCGTATGATTGTGATTGTATGATCGTGATCGTATGTTTGTGGTTGTACAATTATGGCTGTATGATTGTGATTGTATGATTGTTCTTGTATGATTATGATCGTATGATTGTAATTGCATGATTGTGATCGTATGATTGTGATTGTATGATTGTGATAGTAAGATTGTGATTGTATGATTGCGATTGTATGATTATGATTCTATGATTGTAATTATATGATTGTGATTGTATGATTGTGATTGTATGATTGTGATTGTATGGTTGCAATTGTATGATTGTGATTCTATGATTGTGATCGTATGGCTGTGATCGTATGATTGTGATTGTATGATTGCGATTGTATGGTTGTGATTGTATGATAGTAATTGTATGATTGTGATCGTATGACTGTGATTCTATGATTGCGATCGTATGATTGTGATTGTATGATTGTTCTTGTATGATTATGATCGTATGATTGTAATTGCATGATTGTGATCGTATGATTGTGATTGTATTATTGTGATTGTATGATTGTGATTGCATGATTGTGATTGTATGTTTGTGATTATATGATTATCATTGTATGATGATGATTGCATGAATGTGATTGTATAGTTGTGATTGTATGATTGTGAATGCATGATTGCAATTGTATAGTTATGATTGTACGATTGTGATTGTATGCTTGCGATTGTATGATTGTGATTGTATGATTGTGATTGTATGATTGTGATTGTATGATTGTGATTGTACGATTGTGAATGTATGATTGTGATTGTATGATTGTATTGCCTGATTGTGACTTTATGATTGTGATCGTATGATTGTGATTGTATGATTGTGATTGTATGATTGTGATTGTATGATTGTGATAGTATGATTGTGATTGTATGATGGCGACTGTATTATTGTGATGGTATGATTGTGATTGTATGTTTGTGATTGTATGATTGGGATTGTATGATTGTGATTGTATGATTGTGATTCTATGATTGTGATTGTATGATTGTGATTGTATGATTTTTATTGTACGATTGTGATTGTATGATTGTGATTGTATGAATGTGATTGCATGATTGTGATTGCATGATTGTGATTGTATGTTTGTGATTATATGATTATCATTGTGTGATGATGATTGCATGAATGTGATTGTATAGTTGTGATTGTATGACTGTGAATGCATGATTGTAATTGTATAGTTGTGATTGTATGATTCTGATTGTATGCTTGTGATTGTATGATTGTGATTGTATGGTTGTGATTGTATGATTGTGATTGTATGATCGTGATTGTACGATCGTGATTGTATGCTTGTGATTGTATGATTGTGATTGTATGATTGTGATTGTATGATTGTGATTGTATGATTGTGATTGTATGATTGTGATTGTATGATTTTTATTGTACGATTGTGATTGTATGATTGTGATTGTATGAATGTGATTGCATGATTGTGATTGCATGATTGTGATTGTATGTTTGTGATTATATGATTATCATTGTATGATGATGATTGCATGAATGTGATTGTATGGTTGTGATTGTATGATTGTGAATGCATGATTGTAATTGTATAGTTGTGATTGTATGATTCTGATTGTATGCTTGTGATTGTATGATTGTGATTGTATGGTTGTGATTGTATGATTGTGATTGTATGATCGTGATTGTACGATTGTGATTGTATGCTTGTGATTGTATGATTGTGATTGTATGATTATCATTGTATGATGATGATTGCATGAATGTGATTGTATAGTTGTGATTGTATGATTGTGAATGCATGATTGTAATTGTATAGTTGTGATTGTATGATTCTGATTGTATGCTTGTGATTGTATGATTGTGATTGTATGGTCGTGATTGTACGATTGTGACTGTATGCTTGTGATTGTATGATTGTGATTGTATGGTTGTGATTGTATGAATGTGATTGTATGATTGTGTTTGTATGATTGTGATCGTATGATTGTGATCGTATGATTGGGATCGTATGATTGTGATCGTATGGTTGTGATCGCATGATTGTGATCGTATGATTGTGATCGTATGATTGTGATCGTATGATTGTGATCGTATGATTGTGATTGTATGATTGTGATTGTATGATTGTGATAGTATGATTGTGATTGTATGATGGCGACTGTATTATTGTGATTGTATGATTGTGAATGTATGTTTGTGATTGTATGATTGTGATTGTATGATTGTGATTGTATTATTGTGATTGTATGATTGTGATTGTATGAGTGTGATTGTATGAGTGTGATTGTATGATTGTGATTGTATGATTTTTATTGTACGATTGTGATTGTATGATTGTGATTGTATGAATGTGATTGCATGATTGTGATTGCATGATTGTAATTGTATGTTTGTGATTATATGATTATCATTGTATGATGATGATTGCATGAATGTGATTGTATAGTTGTGATTGTATGATTGTGAATGCATGATTGTAATTGTATAGTTGTGATTGTATGATTCTGATTGTATGCTTGTGATTGTATGATTGTGATAGTATGATTGTGATTGTATGATGGCGACTGTATTATTGTGATTGTATGATTGTGATTGTATGTTTGTGATTGTATGATTGTGATTGTATGATTGTGATTGTATGATTGTGATTGTATGATTGTGATTGTATGATTGTGATTGTATGATTGTGACTGTATGATTATGATTGTATGATTGTGATCGTATGATTGTGATTGTATGATTGCGATTGTATGGTTGTGATTGTACGATAGTAATTGTATGATTGTGATCGTATGACTGTGATTCTATGATTGCGATCGTATGATTGTGATCGTATGATTGTGATCGTATGATAGTGATTGTATGATAGTAATTGTATGATTGTGATCGTATGATTGTGATTGTATGATCGTGATCGTATGTTTGTGGTTGTACAATTATGGCTGTATGATTGTGATTGTATGATTGTTCTTGTATGATTATGATCGTATGATTGTAATTGCATGATGGTGATCGTATGATTGTGATTGTATGATTGTGATTGTAAGATTGTGATAGTAAGATTGTGATTGTATGATTGCGATTGTATGATTATGATTCTATGATTGTAATTATATGATTGTGATTGTATGATTGTGATTGTATGATTGTGATTGTATGGTTGCAATTGTATGATTGTGATTCTATGATTGTGATCGTATGATTGTGATCGTATGATTGTGATCGTATGATTGTGATCGTATGATTGCGATTGTATGATTATGATTCTATGATTGTAATTATATGATTGTGATTGTATGATTGTGATTGTATGATTGTGATTGTATGATTGTGATTGTATGGTTGTGATTGTATGGTTGCAATTGTATGATTGTGATTGCATGATTGTAATTGTATAGTTATGATTGTACGATTGTGATTGTATGCTTGCGATTGTATGATTGTGATTGTATGATTGTGATTGTATGATTCTGATTGTGTGATTGTGATTGTATGATTGTGAATGCATGATTGTAATTGTATAGTTGTGATTGTATGATTCTGATTGTATGCTTGTGATTGTATGATTGTGATTGTATGGTCGTGATTGTACGATTGTGACTGTATGCTTGTGATTGTATGATTGTGATTGTATGGTTGCGATTGCATGAATGTGATTGTATGATTGTTTTTGTATGATTGTGATCGTATGATTGTGATCGTATGATTGTGATCGTATGGTTGTGATCGCATGATTGTGATCGTATGATTGTGATCGTATGATTGTGATCGTATGATTGTGATTGTATGATTGTGATTGTAAGATTGTGATTGTATGATTGCAATTGTATGATTATGATTCTATGATTGTGATTATATGATTGTGATTGTATGATTGTGATTGTATGATTGTGATTGTATGATTGTGATTGTATGATTGTGATTGTATGATTGTGACTGTATGATTGCAATTGTCTGATTGTGATTCTATGATTGTGATCGTATGGTTGTGATCGTATGATTGTGATCGTATGATTGTGATTGTATGATTGTGATTGTATGGTTGTGACTGTATTGTTGTGATCGTATGATTGTGATCGTATGATTGTGATCGTATGATTGTGATCGTATGATTGTGATCGTATGATTGTGACCGTATGATTGTGATCGTATGATTGTGATCGTATGATTGTGATTGTATGATTGTGATTGTATGATTGTGATTGTATGATCGGGATTGTACGATTGTGATTGTATGCTTGTGATTGTATGATTGTGATTGTATGGTTGTGATTGCATGAATGTGATTGTATGATTGTTTTTGTATGATTGTGATCGTATGATGGCGACTGTATTATTGTGATTGTATGATTGTGATTGTATGTTTGTGAATGTATGATTGTGATTGTATGATTGTGATTGTGTGATTGTGATTGTATGATTGTGATTGTATGATTGTGACTGTATGATTGTGATTGTATGATTGTGATCGTATGATTGTGATTGTATGATTATGATTGTATGGTTGTGATTGTATGATTGTGTTTGGGAGATTGCAATTGTATGATTGCGATTTTGTGATTGTGATTGTATGATTGTGATTGTGTGATGGTAATTGTATGATTGTGATCGTATGATTGTGATTCTATGATTGCGATCGTATGATTGTGATCCTATGATTGTGATCGTATGATAGTGATTGTATGATAGTAATTGTATGATTGTGATCGTATGATTGGGAATGTATGATTGTGATCGTATGTTTGTGGTTGTACAATTATGGCTGTATGATTGTGATTGTATGATTGTTCTTGTATGATTATGATCGTATGATTGTAATTGCATGATTGTGATTGTATGATTGTGATTGTAAGATTGTGATAGTAAGATTGTGATTGTATGATTGCGATTGTATGATTATGATTCTATGATTGTGGTTATATGATTGTGATTGTATGATTGTGATTGTATGATTGCAATTGTATGATTGTGATTCTATAATTGTGATCGTATGGTTGTGATCGTATGATTGTGATCGTATGATTGTGATCGTGTGATTGTGATTGTATGATTGTGATTGTATGATTGTGATTGTATGGTTGTGACTGTATTGTTGTGATCGTATGATTGTTATCGTATGATTGTGATCGTATGACTGTGATTGTATGATTGCGATTGTATGATTGTGATAGTATGATTGTGATTGTATGATTGTGAATGTATGATTGTGATTGCGTGATTGTGATTGTATAGTTGTGATTGTGTAACTTCGATCGTATGATAGTGATCTTATGATTGTTATAGTATGATCTTGATTGTATGATTGTGATTGTATGATTGTGATTTTATGATTGTGATCGTATGATTGTGATTGTTTGATTGCGATTGTATGATTGTGATTGTATGATTGTGATTGCATGATTGTGATTATATGATTGCGATTGTATGATTGCAATTTTATGAGTGTGATTATATGATTGTGCTTGTATGGTTGTGATTATATGATTGCGATCGTATGACTGTGATTGTTTGATTGCGATTGTATGATTGTGATTGTATGATTGTGATTGTATGATTGTGATTGTATGATGGCGACTGTATTATTGTGATTGTATGATTGTGATTGTATGTTTGTGATTGTATGATCGTGATTGTACGATTGTGATTGTATGCTTGTGATTGTATGATTGTGATTGTATGATTGTGATTGTATGATTGTGATTGTATGATTGTGATTGTATGATTGTGATTGTATGATTGTGATTGTATGATTGTGATTGTATGATTGTGACTGTATGATTGTGATTGTATGATTGTGATCGTATGATTGTGATTGTATGATTGCGATTGTATGGTTGTGATTGTATGATAGTAATTGTATGATTGTGATCGTATGACTGTGATTCTATGATTGCGATCGTATGATTGTGATCGTATGATTGTGATCGTATGATAGTGATTGTATGATAGTAATTGTATGATTGTGATCGTATGATTGTGATTGTATGATCGTGATCGTATGTTTGTGGTTGTACAATTATGGCTGTATGATTGTGATTGTATGATTGTTCTTGTATGATTATGATCGTATGATTGTAATTGCATGATTGTGATCGTATGATTGTGATTGTATGATTGTGATAGTAAGATTGTGATTGTATGATTGCGATTGTATGATTATGATTCTATGATTGTAATTATATGATTGTGATTGTATGATTGTGATTGTATGATTGTGATTGTATGGTTGCAATTGTATGATTGTGATTCTATGATTGTGATCGTATGGCTGTGATCGTATGATTGTGATTGTATGATTGCGATTGTATGGTTGTGATTGTATGATAGTAATTGTATGATTGTGATCGTATGACTGTGATTCTATGATTGCGATCGTATGATTGTGATTGTATGATTGTTCTTGTATGATTATGATCGTATGATTGTAATTGCATGATTGTGATCGTATGATTGTGATTGTATTATTGTGATTGTATGATTGTGATTGCATGATTGTGATTGTATGTTTGTGATTATATGATTATCATTGTATGATGATGATTGCATGAATGTGATTGTATAGTTGTGATTGTATGATTGTGAATGCATGATTGCAATTGTATAGTTATGATTGTACGATTGTGATTGTATGCTTGCGATTGTATGATTGTGATTGTATGATTGTGATTGTATGATTGTGATTGTATGATTGTGATTGTACGATTGTGAATGTATGATTGTGATTGTATGATTGTATTGCCTGATTGTGACTTTATGATTGTGATCGTATGATTGTGATTGTATGATTGTGATTGTATGATTGTGATTGTATGATTGTGATAGTATGATTGTGATTGTATGATGGCGACTGTATTATTGTGATGGTATGATTGTGATTGTATGTTTGTGATTGTATGATTGGGATTGTATGATTGTGATTGTATGATTGTGATTCTATGATTGTGATTGTATGATTGTGATTGTATGATTTTTATTGTACGATTGTGATTGTATGATTGTGATTGTATGAATGTGATTGCATGATTGTGATTGCATGATTGTGATTGTATGTTTGTGATTATATGATTATCATTGTGTGATGATGATTGCATGAATGTGATTGTATAGTTGTGATTGTATGACTGTGAATGCATGATTGTAATTGTATAGTTGTGATTGTATGATTCTGATTGTATGCTTGTGATTGTATGATTGTGATTGTATGGTTGTGATTGTATGATTGTGATTGTATGATCGTGATTGTACGATCGTGATTGTATGCTTGTGATTGTATGATTGTGATTGTATGTTTGTGATTGTATGATTGTGATTGTATGATTGTGATTGTATGATTGTGATTGTATGATTTTTATTGTACGATTGTGATTGTATGATTGTGATTGTATGAATGTGATTGCATGATTGTGATTGCATGATTGTGATTGTATGTTTGTGATTATATGATTATCATTGTATGATGATGATTGCATGAATGTGATTGTATGGTTGTGATTGTATGATTGTGAATGCATGATTGTAATTGTATAGTTGTGATTGTATGATTCTGATTGTATGCTTGTGATTGTATGATTGTGATTGTATGGTTGTGATTGTATGATTGTGATTGTATGATCGTGATTGTACGATTGTGATTGTATGCTTGTGATTGTATGATTGTGATTGTATGATTATCATTGTATGATGATGATTGCATGAATGTGATTGTATAGTTGTGATTGTATGATTGTGAATGCATGATTGTAATTGTATAGTTGTGATTGTATGATTCTGATTGTATGCTTGTGATTGTATGATTGTGACTGTATGGTCGTGATTGTACGATTGTGACTGTATGCTTGTGATTGTATGATTGTGATTGTATGGTTGTGATTGTATGAATGTGATTGTATGATTGTGTTTGTATGATTGTGATCGTATGATTGTGATCGTATGATTGGGATCGTATGATTGTGATCGTATGGTTGTGATCGCATGATTGTGATCGTATGATTGTGATCGTATGATTGTGATCGTATGATTGTGATCGTATGATTGTGATTGTATGATTGTGATTGTATGATTGTGATAGTATGATTGTGATTGTATGATGGCGACTGTATTATTGTGATTGTATGATTGTGAATGTATGTTTGTGATTGTATGATTGTGATTGTATGATTGTGATTGTATTATTGTGATTGTATGATTGTGATTGTATGAGTGTGATTGTATGAGTGTGATTGTATGATTGTGATTGTATGATTTTTATTGTACGATTGTGATTGTATGATTGTGATTGTATGAATGTGATTGCATGATTGTGATTGCATGATTGTAATTGTATGTTTGTGATTATATGATTATCATTGTATGATGATGATTGCATGAATGTGATTGTATAGTTGTGATTGTATGATTGTGAATGCATGATTGTAATTGTATAGTTGTGATTGTATGATTCTGATTGTATGCTTGTGATTGTATGATTGTGATAGTATGATTGTGATTGTATGATGGCGACTGTATTATTGTGATTGTATGATTGTGATTGTATGTTTGTGATTGTATGATTGTGATTGTATGATTGTGATTGTATGATTGTGATTGTATGATTGTGATTGTATGATTGTGATTGTATGATTGTGACTGTATGATTATGATTGTATGATTGTGATCGTATGATTGTGATTGTATGATTGCGATTGTATGGTTGTGATTGTACGATAGTAATTGTATGATTGTGATCGTATGACTGTGATTCTATGATTGCGATCGTATGATTGTGATCGTATGATTGTGATCGTATGATAGTGATCGTATGATTGTGATTGTATGATTGTGATTGTAAGATTGTGATAGTAAGATTGTGATTGTATGATTGCGATTGTATGATTATGATTCTATGATTGTAATTATATGATTGTGATTGTATGATTGTGATTGTATGATTGTGATTGTATGGTTGCAATTGTATGATTGTGATTCTATGATTGTGATCGTATGATTGTGATCGTATGATTGTGATCGTATGATTGTGATCGTATGATTGCGATTGTATGATTATGATTCTATGATTGTAATTATATGATTGTGATTGTATGATTGTGATTGTATGATTGTGATTGTATGATTGTGATTGTATGGTTGCAATTGTATGATTGTGATTGCATGATTGTAATTGTATAGTTATGATTGTACGATTGTGATTGTATGCTTGCGATTGTATGATTGTGATTGTATGATTGTGATTGTATGATTCTGATTGTGTGATTGTGATTGTATGATTGTGAATGCATGATTGTAATTGTATAGTTGTGATTGTATGATTCTGATTGTATGCTTGTGATTGTATGATTGTGATTGTATGGTCGTGATTGTACGATTGTGACTGTATGCTTGTGATTGTATGATTGTGATTGTATGGTTGCGATTGCATGAATGTGATTGTATGATTGTTTTTGTATGATTGTGATCGTATGATTGTGATCGTATGATTGTGATCGTATGGTTGTGATCGCATGATTGTGATCGTATGATTGTGATCGTATGATTGTGATCGTATGATTGTGATCGTATGATTGTGATTGTATGATTGTGATTGTATGATTGTGATAGTATGATTGTGATTGTATGATGGCGACTGTATTATTGTGATTGTATGATTGTGATTGTATGTTTGTGATTGTATGATTGTGATTGTATGATTGTGATTGTATGATTTTTATTGTACGATTGTGATTGTATGATTGTGATTGTATGAATGTGATTGCATGATTGTGATTGCATGATTGTGATTGTATGTTTGTGATTGTATGATTATCATTGTATGATGATGATTGCATGAATGTCATTGTATAGTTGTGATTGTATGATTGTGAATGCATGATTGTAATTGTATAGTTGTGATTGTATGATTCGGATTGTATGCTTGTGATTGTATGATTGTGATTGTACGGTTGTGATTGTATGATTGTGATTGTATGATCGTGATTGTACGATTGTGATTGTATGCTTGTGATTGTATGATTGTGATTGTATGATTATCATTGTATGATGATGATTACATGAATGTGATTGTATAGTTGTGATTGTATGATTGTGAATGCATGATTGTAATTGTATAGTTGTGATTGTATGATTCTGATTGTATGCTTGTGATTGTATGATTGTGATTGTATGATCGTGATTGTACGATTGTGATTGTATGCTTGTGATTGTATGATTGTGATTGTATGCTTGTGATTGTATGAATGTGATTGTATGATTGTTTTTGTATGATTGTGATCGTATGACTGTGATCGTATGATTGTGATCGTATGGTTGTGATCGCATGATTGTGATCGTATGATTGGGATCGTATGATTGTGATCGTATGATTGTGATCGTATGATTGTGATTGTATGATTGTGATAGAGTGATTGTGATTGTATGATGGCGACTGTATTATTGTGATTGTATGATTGTGATTGTATGTTTGTGATTGTATGATTGTGATTGTGTGATTGTGATTGTATGATTGTGATTGTATGATTGTGATTGTATGATTGTGATTGTATGATTGTGACTGTATGATTGTGATTGTATGATTGTGATCGTATGATTGTGATTGTATGACTGTGATTGTATGATGGCGACTGTATTATTGCGATTGTATGAATGTGATTGTATGTTTGTGATTGTATGATTGTGATTGTATCGTTGTGATTGTATGATTGTGATTGTATGATCGTGATTGTACGATTGTGATTGTATGCTTGTGATTGTATGATTGTGATTGTATGGTGGTGATTGTATGAATGTGATTGTATGATTGTTTTTGTATGATTGTGATCGTATGATTGTGATCGTATGATTGTGATCGTATGGTTGTGATCGCGTGATTGTGATCGTATGATTGTGATCGTATGATTGTGGTCGTATGATTGTGATTGCATGATTGTGATTGTATGATTGGGATAGTATGATTGTGATTGTATGATGGCGACTGTATTATTGTGATTGTATGATTGTGATTGTATGTTTGTGATTGTATGATTGTGATTGTATGATTGTGATCGTATGATTGTGATCGTATGATTGTGATTGTATGATTGTGATTGTATGATTGTGATTGTATGATTGCGATTTTATGGTTGTGATTGTATGATTGTGTTTTGGAGATTGTAAGTGTATGATTGCGATTTTATGATTGTGATTGTATGATTGTGATTGTATGATAGTAATTGTATGATTGTGATCGTATGAATGTGATTGTATGATTGTTCTTTTCTGATTATGATCGTATGATTGTAATTGCATGATTGTGATCGTATGATTGTGATTGTATGACTGTGATTGTAAGATTGTGATTGTATGATTGCGATTGTATGATTATGATTCTATGATTGTGATTATATGATTGTGATTGTATGATTGTGATTGTATGATTGTGATTGTATGATTGTGATTGTATGATTGCAATTGTATGATTGTGATTCTATGATTGTGATCGTATGATTGTGATCGTATGGTTGTGATCGTATGATTGTGATCGTATGATTGTGATCGTATGATTGTGACCGTATGATTGTGATCGTATGATTGTGATTGTATGATTGTGATTGTATGATTGTGATTGTATGGTTGTGACTGTATTGTTGTGATCGTATGATTGTGATCGTATGATTGTGATCGTATGACTGTGATTGTATGATTGTGATTGTATGATTGTGATTGTATGATGATGATAGTATGATTGTGATTGTATGATTGTGGTTGCATGATTGTGATTGTATGATAGTAATTGTATGATTGTGATTGTATGATTCTGATTGTATGATTGTGATTGTATGATTGTGATTGTATGCTTGTGATTGTAGGATTGTGATTGTATGGTTGTGATTGTATGAATGTGATTGTATGATTGTTTTTGTATGATTGTGATCGTAAGATTGTGATCGTATGGTTGTGATCACATGATTGTGATCGTATGATTGTGATCGTATGATTGTGATCGTATGATTGTGATTGTATGATTGTGATTGTATGATTGTGATAGTATGATTGTGATTGTATGATTGTGAATGTATGATTGTGATTGCATGATTGTGATTGTATGATTCTGATTGTTTGATTGTGATTGTATGATTGTGATTCTATGATTGTGATTGTATGATTGTGATTGTATGATTGTGATTGTATGATTGCGATTTTATGGTTGTGATTGTATGATTGTGTTTTGGAGATTGTAAGTGTATGATTGCGATTTTATGATTGTGATTGTATGATTGTGATTGTATGATTGTGATTGTATGATAGTAATTGTATGATTATGATCGCATGATTGAGGTTGTACAATTATCGTTGTATGATTGTGATTGTATGAATGTGATGATATGATTGTAATAGTGTGATTGTGATTGTACGATTGTGAATGTATGAATGTGATTGCATGATTGTGATTGCATGATTGTGATTGTATGTTTGTGATTGTATGATTATCATTGTATGATGATGATTGCATAAATGTGATTGTATAGTTGTGATTGTATGATTGTGAATGCATGATTGTAATTGTATAGTTGTGATTGTATGATTGTGATTGTATGGTTGCAATTGTATGATTGTGATTGCATGATTGTAATTGTATAGTTATGATTGTACGATTGTGATTGTATGCTTGCGATTGTATGATTGTGATTGTATGATTGTGATTGTATGATTCTGATTGTGTGATTGTGATTGTATGATTGTGAATGCATGATTGTAATTGTATAGTTGTGATTGTATGATTCTGATTGTATGCTTGTGATTGTATGATTGTGATTGTATGGTCGTGATTGTACGATTGTGACTGTATGCTTGTGATTGTATGATTGTGATTGTATGGTTGCGATTGCATGAATGTGATTGTATGATTGTTTTTGTATGATTGTGATCGTATGATTGTGATCGTATGATTGTGATCGTATGGTTGTGATCGCATGATTGTGATCGTATGATTGTGATCGTATGATTGTGATCGTATGATTGTGATTGTGTGATTGTGATTGTATGATTGTGATAGTATGATTGTGATTGTATGATGGCGACTGTATTATTGTGATTGTATGATTGTGATTGTATGTTTGTGATTGTATGATTGTGATTGTATGATTGTGATTGTATGATTGTGATTGTATGATTGTGATTGTATGATTGTGATTGTATGATTGTGATTGTATGATTTTTATTGTACGATTGTGATTGTATGATTGTGATTGTATGAATGTGATTGCATGATTGTGATTGCATGATTGTGATTGTATGTTTGTGATTGTATGATTATCATTGTATGATGATGATTGCATGAATGTGATTGTATAGTTGTGATTGTATGATTGTGAATGCATGATTGTAATTGTATAGTTGTGATTGTATGATTCTGATTGTATGCTTGTGATTGTATGATTGTGATTGTATGGTTGTGATTGTATGATTGTGATTGTATGATCGTGATTGTACGATTGTGATTGTATGCTTGTGATTGTATGATTGTGATTGTATGATTATCATTGTATGATGATGATTACATGAATGTGATTGTATAGTTGTGATTGTATGATTGTGAATGCATGATTGTAATTGTATAGTTGAGATTGTATGATTCTGATTGTATGCTTGTGATTGTATGATTGTGATTGTATGATCGTGATTGTACGATTGTGATTGTATGCTTGTGATTGTATGATTGTGATTGTATGCTTGTGATTGTATGAATGTGATTGTATGATTGTTTTTGTATGATTGTGATCGTATGACTGTGATCGTATGATTGTGATCGTATGGTTGTGATCGCATGATTGTGATCGTATGATTGGGATCGTATGATTGTGATCGTATGATTGTGATTGTATGATTGTGATTGTATGATTGTGATAGTATGATTGTGATTGTATGATGGCGACTGTATTATTGTGATTGTATGATTGTGATTGTATGTTTGTGATTGTATGATTGTGATTGTATGATTGTGATTGTATGATTGTGATTGTATGATTGTGATTGTATGATTGTGACTGTATGATTGTGATTGTATGATTGTGATCGTATGATTGTGATTGTATGATTGTGATTGTATGATGGCGACTGTATTATTGCGATTGTATGATTGTGATTGTATGATTGTGATTGTATGGTGGTGATTGTATGAATGTGATTGTATGATTGTTTTTGTATGATTGTGATCGTATGATTGTGATTGTATGATTGTGATTGTATGATTGTGATTGTATGATTGCGATTTTATGGTTGTGATTGTATGATTGTGTTTTGGAGATTGTAAGTGTATGATTGCGATTTTATGATTGTGATTGTATGATTGTGATTGTATGATAGTAATTGTATGATTGTGATCGTATGAATGTGATTGTATGATTGTTCTTTTCTGATTATGATCGTATGATTGTAATTGCATGATTGTGATCGTATGATTGTGATTGTATGACTGTGATTGTAAGATTGTGATTGTATGATTGCGATTGTATGATTATGATTCTATGATTGTGATTATATGATTGTGATTGTATGATTGTGATTGTATGATTGTGATTGTATGATTGTGATTGTATGATTGCAATTGTATGATTGTGATTCTATGATTGTGATCGTATGGTTGTGATCGTATGATTGTGATCGTATGATTGTGATCGTATGATTGTGACCGTATGATTGTGATCGTATGATTGTGATTGTATGATTGTGATTGTATGATTGTGATTGTATGGTTGTGACTGTATTGTTGTGATCGTATGATTGTGATCGTATGATTGTGATCGTATGACTGTGATTGTATGATTGTGATTGTATGATTGTGATTGTATGATGATGATAGTATGATTGTGATTGTATGATTGTGGTTGCATGATTGTGATTGTATGATAGTAATTGTATGATTGTGATCGTATGATTGGGAATGTATGATTGTGATCGTATGTTTGTGGTTGTACAATTATAGCTGTATGATTGTGATTGTATGATTGTTCTTGTATGATTATGATCGTATGATTGTAATTGCATGATTGTGATTGTATGATTGTGATTGTAAGATTGTGATACTAAGATTGTGATTGTATGATTGCGATTGTATGATTATGATTCTATGATTGTGGTTATATGATTGTGATTGTATGATTGTGATTGTATGATTGCAATTGTATGATTGTGATTCTATAATTGTGATCGTATGGTTGTGATCGTATGATTGTGATCGTATGATTGTGATCGTGTGATTGTGATTGTATGATTGTGATTGTATGATTGTGATTGTATGGTTGTGACTGTATTGTTGTGATCGTATGATTGTTATCGTATGATTGTGATCGTATGACTGTGATTGTATGATTGCGATTGTATGATTGTGATAGTATGATTGTGATTGTATGATTGTGAATGTATGATTGTGATTGCGTGATTGTGACTGTATAGTTGTGATTGTGTAACTTCGATCGTATGATAGTGATCTTATGATTGTTATAGTATGATCTTGATTGTATGATTGTGATTGTATGATTGTGATTTTATGATTGTGATCGTATGATTTTGATTGTTTGATTGCGATTGTATGATTGTGATTGTATGATTGTGATTGCATGATTGTGATTATATGATTGCGATTGTATGATTGCAATTTTATGAGTGTGATTATATGATTGTGCTTGTATGGTTGTGATTATATGATTGCGATCGTATGACTGTGATTGTTTGATTGCGATTGTATGATTGTGATTGTATGATTGTGATTGTATGATTGTGATTGTATGATGGCGACTGTATTATTGTGATTGTATGATTGTGATTGTATGTTTGTGATTGTATGATCGTGATTGTACGATTGTGATTGTATGCTTGTGATTGTATGATTGTGATTGTATGATTGTGATTGTATGATTGTGATTGTATGATTGTGATTGTATGATTGTGATTGTATGATTGTGATTGTATGATTGTGACTGTATGATTGTGATTGTATGATTGTGATCGTATGATTGTGATTGTATGATTGCGATTGTATGGTTGTGATTGTATGATAGTAATTGTATGATTGTGATCGTATGACTGTGATTCTATGATTGCGATCGTATGATTGTGATCGTATGATTGTGATCGTATGATAGTGATTGTATGATAGTAATTGTATGATTGTGATCGTATGATTGTGATTGTATGATCGTGATCGTATGTTTGTGGTTGTACAATTATGGCTGTATGATTGTGATTGTATGATTGTTCTTGTATGATTATGATCGTATGATTGTAATTGCATGATTGTGATCGTATGATTGTGATTGTATTATTGTGATTGTATGATTGTGATTGCATGATTGTGATTGTATGTTTGTGATTATATGATTATCATTGTATGATGATGATTGCATGAATGTGATTGTATAGTTGTGATTGTATGATTGTGAATGCATGATTGCAATTGTATAGTTATGATTGTACGATTGTGATTGTATGCTTGCGATTGTATGATTGTGATTGTATGATTGTGATTGTATGATTGTGATTGTATGATTGTGATTGTACGATTGTGAATGTATGATTGTGATTGTATGATTGTATTGCCTGATTGTGACTTTATGATTGTGATCGTATGATTGTGATTGTATGATTGTGATTGTATGATTGTGATTGTATGATTGTGATAGTATGATTGTGATTGTATGATGGCGACTGTATTATTGTGATGGTATGATTGTGATTGTATGTTTGTGATTGTATGATTGGGATTGTATGATTGTGATTGTATGATTGTGATTCTATGATTGTGATTGTATGATTGTGATTGTATGATTTTTATTGTACGATTGTGATTGTATGATTGTGATTGTATGAATGTGATTGCATGATTGTGATTGCATGATTGTGATTGTATGTTTGTGATTATATGATTATCATTGTGTGATGATGATTGCATGAATGTGATTGTATAGTTGTGATTGTATGACTGTGAATGCATGATTGTAATTGTATAGTTGTGATTGTATGATTCTGATTGTATGCTTGTGATTGTATGATTGTGATTGTGAGGTTGTGATTGTATGATTGTGATTGTATGATCGTGATTGTACGATCGTGATTGTATGCTTGTGATTGTATGATTGTGATTGTATGATTGTGATTGTATGATTGTGATTGTATGATTGTGATTGTATGATTGTGATTGTATGATTTTTATTGTACGATTGTGATTGTATGATTGTGATTGTATGAATGTGATTGCATGATTGTGATTGCATGATTGTGATTGTATGTTTGTGATTATATGATTATCATTGTATGATGATGATTGCATGAATGTGATTGTATGGTTGTGATTGTATGATTGTGAATGCATGATTGTAATTGTATAGTTGTGATTGTATGATTCTGATTGTATGCTTGTGATTGTATGATTGTGATTGTATGGTTGTGATTGTATGATTGTGATTGTATGATCGTGATTGTACGATTGTGATTGTATGCTTGTGATTGTATGATTGTGATTGTATGATTATCATTGTATGATGATGATTGCATGAATGTGATTGTATAGTTGTGATTGTATGATTGTGAATGCATGATTGTAATTGTATAGTTGTGATTGTATGATTCTGATTGTATGCTTGTGATTGTATGATTGTGATTGTATGGTCGTGATTGTACGATTGTGACTGTATGCTTGTGATTGTATGATTGTGATTGTATGGTTGTGATTGTATGAATGTGATTGTATGATTGTGTTTGTATGATTGTGATCGTATGATTGTGATCGTATGATTGGGATCGTATGATTGTGATCGTATGGTTGTGATCGCATGATTGTGATCGTATGATTGTGATCGTATGATTGTGATCGTATGATTGTGATCGTATGATTGTGATTGTATGATTGTGATTGTATGATTGTGATAGTATGATTGTGATTGTATGATGGCGACTGTATTATTGTGATTGTATGATTGTGAATGTATGTTTGTGATTGTATGATTGTGATTGTATGATTGTGATTGTATTATTGTGATTGTATGATTGTGATTGTATGAGTGTGATTGTATGATTGTGATTGTATGATTTTTATTGTACGATTGTGATTGTATGATTGTGATTGTATGAATGTGATTGCATGATTGTGATTGCATGATTGTAATTGTATGTTTGTGATTATATGATTATCATTGTATGATGATGATTGCATGAATGTGATTGTATAGTTGTGATTGTATGATTGTGAATGCATGATTGTAATTGTATAGTTGTGATTGTATGATTCTGATTGTATGCTTGTGATTGTATGATTGTGATAGTATGATTGTGATTGTATGATGGCGACTGTATTATTGTGATTGTATGATTGTGATTGTATGTTTGTGATTGTATGATTGTGATTGTATGATTGTGATTGTATGATTGTGATTGTATGATTGTGATTGTATGATTGTGATTGTATGATTGTGACTGTATGATTATGATTGTATGATTGTGATCGTATGATTGTGATTGTATGATTGCGATTGTATGGTTGTGATTGTACGATAGTAATTGTATGATTGTGATCGTATGACTGTGATTCTATGATTGCGATCGTATGATTGTGATCGTATGATTGTGATCGTATGATAGTGATTGTATGATAGTAATTGTATGATTGTGATCGTATGATTGTGATTGTATGATCGTGATCGTATGTTTGTGGTTGTACAATTATGGCTGTATGATTGTGATTGTATGATTGTTCTTGTATGATTATGATCGTATGATTGTAATTGCATGATGGTGATCGTATGATTGTGATTGTATGATTGTGATTGTAAGATTGTGATAGTAAGATTGTGATTGTATGATTGCGATTGTATGATTATGATTCTATGATTGTAATTATATGATTGTGATTGTATGATTGTGATTGTATGATTGTGATTGTATGGTTGCAATTGTATGATTGTGATTCTATGATTGTGATCGTATGATTGTGATCGTATGATTGTGATCGTATGATTGTGATCGTATGATTGCGATTGTATGATTATGATTCTATGATTGTAATTATATGATTGTGATTGTATGATTGTGATTGTATGATTGTGATTGTATGATTGTGATTGTATGGTTGCAATTGTATGATTGTGATTGCATGATTGTAATTGTATAGTTATGATTGTACGATTGTGATTGTATGCTTGCGATTGTATGATTGTGATTGTATGATTGTGATTGTATGATTCTGATTGTGTGATTGTGATTGTATGATTGTGAATGCATGATTGTAATTGTATAGTTGTGATTGTATGATTCTGATTGTATGCTTGTGATTGTATGATTGTGATTGTATGGTCGTGATTGTACGATTGTGACTGTATGCTTGTGATTGTATGATTGTGATTGTATGGTTGCGATTGCATGAATGTGATTGTATGATTGTTTTTGTATGATTGTGATCGTATGATTGTGATCGTATGATTGTGATCGTATGGTTGTGATCGCATGATTGTGATCGTATGATTGTGATCGTATGATTGTGATCGTATGATTGTGATTGTATGATTGTGATTGTAAGATTGTGATTGTATGATTGCAATTGTATGATTATGATTCTATGATTGTGATTATATGATTGTGATTGTATGATTGTGATTGTATGATTGTGATTGTATGATTGTGATTGTATGATTGTGATTGTATGATTGTGACTGTATGATTGCAATTGTCTGATTGTGATTCTATGATTGTGATCGTATGGTTGTGATCGTATGATTGTGATCGTATGATTGTGATCGTATGATTGTGATTGTATGGTTGTGACTGTATTGTTGTGATCGTATGATTGTGATCGTATGATTGTGATCGTATGATTGTGATCGTATGATTGTGATCGTATGATTGTGACCGTATGATTGTGATCGTATGATTGTGATCGTATGATTGTGATTGTATGATTGTGATTGTATGATTGTGATTGTATGATCGGGATTGTACGATTGTGATTGTATGCTTGTGATTGTATGATTGTGATTGTATGGTTGTGATTGCATGAATGTGATTGTATGATTGTTTTTGTATGATTGTGATCGTATGATGGCGACTGTATTATTGTGATTGTATGATTGTGATTGTATGTTTGTGAATGTATGATTGTGATTGTATGATTGTGATTGTGTGATTGTGATTGTATGATTGTGATTGTATGATTGTGACTGTATGATTGTGATTGTATGATTGTGATCGTATGATTGTGATTGTATGATTATGATTGTATGGTTGTGATTGTATGATTGTGTTTGGGAGATTGCAATTGTATGATTGCGATTTTGTGATTGTGATTGTATGATTGTGATTGTGTGATGGTAATTGTATGATTGTGATCGTATGATTGTGATTCTATGATTGCGATCGTATGATTGTGATCCTATGATTGTGATCGTATGATAGTGATTGTATGATAGTAATTGTATGATTGTGATCGTATGATTGGGAATGTATGATTGTGATCGTATGTTTGTGGTTGTACAATTATGGCTGTATGATTGTGATTGTATGATTGTTCTTGTATGATTATGATCGTATGATTGTAATTGCATGATTGTGATTGTATGATTGTGATTGTAAGATTGTGATAGTAAGATTGTGATTGTATGATTGCGATTGTATGATTATGATTCTATGATTGTGGTTATATGATTGTGATTGTATGATTGTGATTGTATGATTGCAATTGTATGATTGTGATTCTATAATTGTGATCGTATGGTTGTGATCGTATGATTGTGATCGTATGATTGTGATCGTGTGATTGTGATTGTATGATTGTGATTGTATGATTGTGATTGTATGGTTGTGACTGTATTGTTGTGATCGTATGATTGTTATCGTATGATTGTGATCGTATGACTGTGATTGTATGATTGCGATTGTATGATTGTGATAGTATGATTGTGATTGTATGATTGTGAATGTATGATTGTGATTGCGTGATTGTGATTGTATAGTTGTGATTGTGTAACTTCGATCGTATGATAGTGATCTTATGATTGTTATAGTATGATCTTGATTGTATGATTGTGATTGTATGATTGTGATTTTATGATTGTGATCGTATGATTGTGATTGTTTGATTGCGATTGTATGATTGTGATTGTATGATTGTGATTGCATGATTGTGATTATATGATTGCGATTGTATGATTGCAATTTTATGAGTGTGATTATATGATTGTGCTTGTATGGTTGTGATTATATGATTGCGATCGTATGACTGTGATTGTTTGATTGCGATTGTATGATTGTGATTGTATGGTTGTGATTGTATGATTGTGATTGTATGATGGCGACTGTATTATTGTGATTGTATGATTGTGATTGTATGTTTGTGATTGTATGATCGTGATTGTACGATTGTGATTGTATGCTTGTGATTGTATGATTGTGATTGTATGATTGTGATTGTATGATTGTGATTGTATGATTGTGATTGTATGATTGTGATTGTATGATTGTGATTGTATGATTGTGATTGTATGATTGTGATTGTATGATTGTGACTGTATGATTGTGATTGTATGATTGTGATCGTATGATTGTGATTGTATGATTGCGATTGTATGGTTGTGATTGTATGATAGTAATTGTATGATTGTGATCGTATGACTGTGATTTTATGATTGCGATCGTATGATTGTGATCGTATGATTGTGATCGTATGATAGTGATTGTATGATAGTAATTGTATGATTGTGATCGTATGATTGTGATTGTATGATCGTGATCGTATGTTTGTGGTTGTACAATTATGGCTGTATGATTGTGATTGTATGATTGTTCTTGTATGATTATGATCGTATGATTGTAATTGCATGATTGTGATCGTATGATTGTGATTGTATGATTGTGATAGTAAGATTGTGATTGTATGATTGCGATTGTATGATTATGATTCTATGATTGTAATTATATGATTGTGATTGTATGATTGTGATTGTATGATTGTGATTGTATGGTTGCAATTGTATGATTGTGATTCTATGATTGTGATCGTATGGCTGTGATCGTATGATTGTGATTGTATGATTGCGATTGTATGGTTGTGATTGTATGATAGTAATTGTATGATTGTGATCGTATGACTGTGATTCTATGATTGCGATCGTATGATTGTGATTGTATGATTGTTCTTGTATGATTATGATCGTATGATTGTAGTTGCATGATTGTGATCGTATGATTGTGATTGTATTATTGTGATTGTATGATTGTGATTGCATGATTGTGATTGTATGTTTGTGATTATATGATTATCATTGTATGATGATGATTGCATGAATGTGATTGTATAGTTGTGATTGTATGATTGTGAATGCATGATTGCAATTGTATAGTTATGATTGTACGATTGTGATTGTATGCTTGCGATTGTATGATTGTGATTGTATGATTGTGATTGTATGATTGTGATTGTATGATTGTGATTGTATGATTGTGATTGTACGATTGTGAATGTATGATTGTGATTGTATGATTGTATTGCCTGATTGTGACTTTATGATTGTGATCGTATGATTGTGATTGTATGATTGTGATTGTATGATTGTGATTGTATGATTGTGATAGTATGATTGTGATTGTATGATGGCGACTGTATTATTGTGATGGTATGATTGTGATTGTATGTTTGTGATTGTATGATTGGGATTGTATGATTGTGATTGTATGATTGTGATTCTATGATTGTGATTGTATGATTGTGATTGTATGATTTTTATTGTACGATTGTGATTGTATGATTGTGATTGTATGAATGTGATTGCATGATTGTGATTGCATGATTGTGATTGTATGTTTGTGATTATATGATTATCATTGTGTGATGATGATTGCATGAATGTGATTGTATAGTTGTGATTGTATGACTGTGAATGCATGATTGTAATTGTATAGTTGTGATTGTATGATTCTGATTGTATGCTTGTGATTGTATGATTGTGATTGTATGGTTGTGATTGTATGATTGTGATTGTATGATCGTGATTGTACGATCGTGATTGTATGCTTGTGATTGTATGATTGTGATTGTATGTTTGTGATTGTATGATTGTGATTGTATGATTGTGATTGTATGATTGTGATTGTATGATTTTTATTGTACGATTGTGATTGTATGATTGTGATTGTATGAATGTGATTGCATGATTGTGATTGCATGATTGTGATTGTATGTTTGTGATTATATGATTATCATTGTATGATGATGATTGCATGAATGTGATTGTATGGTTGTGATTGTATGATTGTGAATGCATGATTGTAATTGTATAGTTGTGATTGTATGATTCTGATTGTATGCTTGTGATTGTATGATTGTGATTGTATGGTTGTGATTGTATGATTGTGATTGTATGATCGTGATTGTACGATTGTGATTGTATGCTTGTGATTGTATGATTGTGATTGTATGATTATCATTGTATGATGATGATTGCATGAATGTGATTGTATAGTTGTGATTGTATGATTGTGAATGCATGATTGTAATTGTATAGTTGTGATTGTATGATTCTGATTGTATGCTTGTGATTGTATGATTGTGACTGTATGGTCGTGATTGTACGATTGTGACTGTATGCTTGTGATTGTATGATTGTGATTGTATGGTTGTGATTGTATGAATGTGATTGTATGATTGTGTTTGTATGATTGTGATCGTATGATTGTGATCGTATGATTGGGATCGTATGATTGTGATCGTATGGTTGTGATCGCATGATTGTGATCGTATGATTGTGATCGTATGATTGTGATCGTATGATTGTGATCGTATGATTGTGATTGTATGATTGTGATTGTATGATTGTGATAGTATGATTGTGATTGTATGATGGCGACTGTATTATTGTGATTGTATGATTGGGAATGTATGTTTGTGATTGTATGATTGTGATTGTATGATTGTGATTGTATTATTGTGATTGTATGATTGTGATTGTATGAGTGTGATTGTATGAGTGTGATTGTATGATTGTGATTGTATGATTTTTATTGTACGATTGTGATTGTATGATTGTGATTGTATGAATGTGATTGCATGATTGTGATTGCATGATTGTAATTGTATGTTTGTGATTATATGATTATCATTGTATGATGATGATTGCATGAATGTGATTGTATAGTTGTGATTGTATGATTGTGAATGCATGATTGTAATTGTATAGTTGTGATTGTATGATTCTGATTGTATGCTTGTGATTGTATGATTGTGATAGTATGATTGTGATTGTATGATGGCGACTGTATTATTGTGATTGTATGATTGTGATTGTATGTTTGTGATTGTATGATTGTGATTGTATGATTGTGATTGTATGATTGTGATTGTATGATTGTGATTGTATGATTGTGATTGTATGATTGTGACTGTATGATTATAATTGTATGATTGTGATCGTATGATTGTGATTGTATGATTGCGATTGTATGGTTGTGATTGTACGATAGTAATTGTATGATTGTGATCGTATGACTGTGATTCTATGATTGCGATCGTATGATTGTGATCGTATGATTGTGATCGTATGATAGTGATTGTATGATAGTAATTGTATGATTGTGATCGTATGATTGTGATTGTATGATCGTGATCGTATGTTTGTGGTTGTACAATTATGGCTGTATGATTGTGATTGTATGATTGTTCTTGTATGATTATGATCGTATGATTGTAATTGCATGATGGTGATCGTATGATTGTGATTGTATGATTGTGATTGTAAGATTGTGATAGTAAGATTGTGATTGTATGATTGCGATTGTATGATTATGATTCTATGATTGTAATTATATGATTGTGATTGTATGATTGTGATTGTATGATTGTGATTGTATGGTTGCAATTGTATGATTGTGATTCTATGATTGTGATCGTATGATTGTGATCGTATGATTGTGATCGTATGATTGTGATCGTATGATTGCGATTGTATGATTATGATTCTATGATTGTAATTATATGATTGTGATTGTATGATTGTGATTGTATGATTGTGATTGTATGATTGTGATTGTATGGTTGCAATTGTATGATTGTGATTGCATGATTGTAATTGTATAGTTATGATTGTACGATTGTGATTGTATGCTTGCGATTGTATGATTGTGATTGTATGATTGTGATTGTATGATTCTGATTGTGTGATTGTGATTGTATGATTGTGAATGCATGATTGTAATTGTATAGTTGTGATTGTATGATTCTGATTGTATGCTTGTGATTGTATGATTGTGATTGTATGGTCGTGATTGTACGATTGTGACTGTATGCTTGTGATTGTATGATTGTGATTGTATGGTTGCGATTGCATGAATGTGATTGTATGATTGTTTTTGTATGATTGTGATCGTATGATTGTGATCGTATGATTGTGATCGTATGGTTGTGATCGCATGATTGTGATCGTATGATTGTGATCGTATGATTGTGATCGTATGATTGTGATCGTATGATTGTGATTGTATGATTGTGATTGTATGATTGTGATAGTATGATTGTGATTGTATGATGGCGACTGTATTATTGTGATTGTATGATTGTGATTGTATGTTTGTGATTGTATGATTGTGATTGTATGATTGTGATTGTATGATTTTTATTGTACGATTGTGATTGTATGATTGTGATTGTATGAATGTGATTGCATGATTGTGATTGCATGATTGTGATTGTATGTTTGTGATTGTATGATTATCATTGTATGATGATTGCATGAATGTCATTGTATAGTTGTGATTGTATGATTGTGAATGCATGATTGTAATTGTATAGTTGTGATTGTATGATTCTGATTGTATGCTTGTGATTGTATGATTGTGATTGTACGGTTGTGATTGTATGATTGTGATTGTATGATCGTGATTGTACGATTGTGATTGTATGCTTGTGATTGTATGATTGTGATTGTATGATTATCATTGTATGATGATGATTACATGAATGTGATTGTATAGTTGTGATTGTATGATTGTGAATGCATGATTGTAATTGTATAGTTGTGATTGTATGATTCTGATTGTATGCTTGTGATTGTATGATTGTGATTGTATGATCGTGATTGTACGATTGTGATTGTATGCTTGTGATTGTATGATTGTGATTGTATGCTTGTGATTGTATGAATGTGATTGTATGATTGTTTTTGTATGATTGTGATCGTATGACTGTGATCGTATGATTGTGATCGTATGGTTGTGATCGCATGATTGTGATCGTATGATTGGGATCGTATGATTGTGATCGTATGATTGTGATCGTATGATTGTGATTGTATGATTGTGATAGAGTGATTGTGATTGTATGATGGCGACTGTATTATTGTGATTGTATGATTGTGATTGTATGTTTGTGATTGTATGATTGTGATTGTATGATTGTGATTGTATGATTGTGATTGTATGATTGTGATTGTATGATTGTGATTGTATGATTGTGACTCTATGATTGTGATTGTATGATTGTGATCGTATGATTGTGATTGTATGACTGTGATTGTATGATGGCGACTGTATTATTGCGATTGTATGAATGTGATTGTATGTTTGTGATTGTATGATTGTGATTGTATCGTTGTGATTGTATGATTGTGATTGTATGATCGTGATTGTACGATTGTGATTGTATGCTTGTGATTGTATGATTGTGATTGTATGGTGGTGATTGTATGAATGTGATTGTATGATTGTTTTTGTATGATTGTGATCGTATGATTGTGATCGTATGATTGTGATCGTATGGTTGTGATCGCGTGATTGTGATCGTATGATTGTGATCGTATGATTGTGGTCGTATGATTGTGATTGCATGATTGTGATTGTATGATTGTGATAGTATGATTGTGATTGTATGATGGCGACTGTATTATTGTGATTGTATGATTGTGATTGTATGTTTGTGATTGTATGATTGTGATTGTATGATTGTGATCGTATGATTGTGATCGTATGATTGTGATTGTATGATTGTGATTGTATGATTGTGATTGTATGATTGCGATTTTATGGTTGTGATTGTATGATTGTGTTTTGGAGATTGTAAGTGTATGATTGCGATTTTATGATTGTGATTGTATGATTGTGATTGTATGATAGTAATTGTATGATTGTGATCGTATGAATGTGATTGTATGATTGTTCTTTTCTGATTATGATCGTATGATTGTAATTGCATGATTGTGATCGTATGATTGTGATTGTATGACTGTGATTGTAAGATTGTGATTGTATGATTGCGATTGTATGATTATGATTCTATGATTGTGATTATATGATTGTGATTGTATGATTGTGATTGTATGATTGTGATTGTATGATTGTGATTGTATGATTGCAATTGTATGATTGTGATTCTATGATTGTGATCGTATGATTGTGATCGTATGGTTGTGATCGTATGATTGTGATCGTATGGTTGTGATCGCGTGATTGTGATCGTATGATTGTGATCGTATGATTGTGATCGTATGATTGTGACCGTATGATTGTGATTGTATGATTGTGATTGTATGATTGTGATTGTATGGTTGTGACTGTATTGTTGTGATCGTATGATTGTGATCGTATGATTGTGATCGTATGACTGTGATTGTATGATTGTGATTGTATGATTGTGATTGTATGATGATGATAGTATGATTGTGATTGTATGATTGTGGTTGCATGATTGTGATTGTATGATAGTAATTGTATGATTGTGATTGTATGATTCTGATTGTATGATTGTGATTGTATGATTGTGATTGTATGCTTGTGATTGTAGGATTGTGATTGTATGGTTGTGATTGTATGAATGTGATTGTATGATTGTTTTTGTATGATTGTGATCGTAAGATTGTGATCGTATGGTTGTGATCACATGATTGTGATCGTATGATTGTGATCGTATGATTGTGATCGTATGATTGTGATTGTATGATTGTGATTGTATGATTGTGATAGTATGATTGTGATTGTATGATTGTGAATGTATGATTGTGATTGCATGATTGTGATTGTATGATTCTGATTGTTTGATTGTGATTGTATGATTGTGATTCTATGATTGTGATTGTATGATTGTGATTGTATGATTGTGATTGTATGATTGCGATTTTATGGTTGTGATTGTATGATTGTGTTTTGGAGATTGTAAGTGTATGATTGCGATTTTATGATTGTGATTGTATGATTGTGATTGTATGATTGTGATTGTATGATAGTAATTGTATGATTATGATCGCATGATTGTGGTTGTACAATTATCGTTGTATGATTGTGATTGTATGAATGTGATGATATGATTGTAATAGTGTGATTGTGATTGTACGATTGTGAATGTATGAATGTGATTGCATGATTGTGATTGCATGATTGTGATTGTATGTTTGTGATTGTATGATTATTATTGTATGATGATGATTGCATGAATGTGATTGTATAGTTGTGATTGTATGATTGTGAATGCATGATTGTAATTGTATAGTTGTGATTGTATGATTGTGATTGTATGGTTGCAATTGTATGATTGTGATTGCATGATTGTAATTGTATAGTTATGATTGTACGATTGTGATTGTATGCTTGCGATTGTATGATTGTGATTGTATGATTGTGATTGTATGATTCTGATTGTGTGATTGTGATTGTATGATTGTGAATGCATGATTGTAATTGTATAGTTGTGATTGTATGATTCTGATTGTATGCTTGTGATTGTATGATTGTGATTGTATGGTCGTGATTGTACGATTGTGACTGTATGCTTGTGATTGTATGATTGTGATTGTATGGTTGCGATTGCATGAATGTGATTGTATGATTGTTTTTGTATGATTGTGATCGTATGATTGTGATCGTATGATTGTGATCGTATGGTTGTGATCGCATGATTGTGATCGTATGATTGTGATCGTATGATTGTGATCGTATGATTGTGATTGTGTGATTGTGATTGTATGATTGTGATAGTATGATTGTGATTGTATGATGGCGACTGTATTATTGTGATTGTATGATTGTGATTGTATGTTTGTGATTGTATGATTGTGATTGTATGATTGTGATTGTATGATTGTGATTGTATGATTGTGATTGTATGATTGTGATTGTATGATTGTGATTGTATGATTTTTATTGTACGATTGTGATTGTATGATTGTGATTGTATGAATGTGATTGCATGATTGTGATTGCATGATTGTGATTGTATGTTTGTGATTGTATGATTATCATTGTATGATGATGATTGCATGAATGTGATTGTATAGTTGTGATTGTATGATTGTGAATGCATGATTGTAATTGTATAGTTGTGATTGTATGATTCTGATTGTATGCTTGTGATTGTATGATTGTGATTGTATGGTTGTGATTGTATGATTGTGATTGTATGATCGTGATTGTACGATTGTGATTGTATGCTTGTGATTGTATGATTGTGATTGTATGATTATCATTGTATGATGATGATTACATGAATGTGATTGTATAGTTGTGATTGTATGATTGTGAATGCATGATTGTAATTGTATAGTTGAGATTGTACGATTGTGATTGTATGCTTGTGATTGTATGATTGTGATTGTATGCTTGTGATTGTATGAATGTGATTGTATGATTGTTTTTGTATGATTGTGATCGTATGACTGTGATCGTATGATTGTGATCGTATGGTTGTGATCGCATGATTGTGATCGTATGATTGGGATCGTATGATTGTGATCGTATGATTGTGATTGTATGATTGTGATTGTATGATTGTGATAGTATGATTGTGATTGTATGATGGCGACTGTATTATTGTGATTGTATGATTGTGATTGTATGCTTGTGATTGTATGATTGTGATTGTATGATTGTGATTGTATGATTGTGATTGTATGATTGTGATTGTATGATTGTGACTGTATGATTGTGATTGTATGATTGTGATCGTATGATTGTGATTGTATGATTGTGATTGTATGATGGCGACTGTATTATTGCGATTGTATGATTGTGATTGTATGATTGTGATTGTATGGTGGTGATTGTATGAATGTGATTGTATGATTGTTTTTGTATGATTGTGATCGTATGATTGTGATTGTATGATTGTGATTGTATGATTGTGATTGTATGATTGCGATTTTATGGTTGTGATTGTATGATTGTGTTTTGGAGATTGTAAGTGTATGATTGCGATTTTATGATTGTGATTGTATGATTGTGATTGTATGATAGTAATTGTATGATTGTGATCGTATGAATGTGATTGTATGATTGTTCTTTTCTGATTATGATCGTATGATTGTAATTGCATGATTGTGATCGTATGATTGTGATTGTATGACTGTGATTGTAAGATTGTGATTGTATGATTGCGATTGTATGATTATGATTCTATGATTGTGATTATATGATTGTGATTGTATGATTGTGATTGTATGATTGTGATTGTATGATTGTGATTGTATGATTGCAATTGTATGATTGTGATTCTATGATTGTGATCGTATGGTTGTGATCGTATGATTGTGATCGTATGATTGTGATCGTATGATTGTGACCGTATGATTGTGATCGTATGATTGTGATTGTATGATTGTGATTGTATGATTGTGATTGTATGGTTGTGACTGTATTGTTGTGATCGTATGATTGTGATCGTATGATTGTGATCGTATGACTGTGATTGTATGATTGTGATTGTATGATTGTGATTGTATGATGATGATAGTATGATTGTGATTGTATGATTGTGGTTGCATGATTGTGATTGTATGATAGTAATTGTATGATTGTGATTGTATGATTCTGATTGTATGATTGTGATTGTATGATTGTGATTGTATGCTTGTGATTGTAGGATTGTGATTGTATGGTTGTGATTGTATGAATGTGAATGTATGATTGTGATTGCATGATTGTGATTGTATGATTGTGATCGTATGATTGTGATCGTATGATTGTGATTGTATGATTGTGATTGTATGATTGTGATAGTATGATTGTGATTGTATGATTGTGAATGTATGATTGTGGTTGCATGATTGTGATTGTATGATAGTAATTGTATGATTGTGATTGTATGATTCTGATTGTATGATTGTGATTGTATGATTGTGATTGTATGCTTGTGATTGTAGGATTGTGATTGTATGGTTGTGATTGTATGAATGTGAATGTATGATTGTGATTGCATGATTGTGATTGTATGATTATGATCGCATGATTGTGGTTGTACAATTATCGTTGTATGATTGTGATTGTATGAATGTGATGATATGATTGTAATAGTGTGATTGTGATTGTACGATTGTGAATGTATGAATGTGATTGCATGATTGTGATTGCATGATTGTGATTGTATGTTTGTGATTGTATGATTATCATTGTATGATGATGATTGCATGAATGTGATTGTATAGTTGTGATTGTATGATTGTGAATGCATGATTGTAATTGTATAGTTGTGATTGTATGATTCTGATTGTATGCTTGTGATTGTATGATTGTGATTGTATGGTTGTGATTGTATGATTGTGATTGTACGATTGTGATAGTATGATTGTGATTGTATGATTGTGATTGTATGATTATCATTGTATGATGATGATTGCATGAATGTGATTGTATAGTTGTGATTGTATAATTGTGAATGCGTGATTGTAATTGTATAGTCGTGATTGTATGATTCTGATTGTATGCTTGTGATTGTATGATTGTGATTGTATGGTCGTGATTGTACGATTGTGACTGTATGCTTGTGATTGTATGATTGTCATTGTATGGTTGTGATTGTATGAATGTGATTGTATGATTGTTTTTGTATGATTGTGATCGTATGATTGTGATCGTATGATTGTGATCGTATGATTGTGATCGTATGATTGTGATCGTATGGTTGTGATCGCATGATTGTGATCGTATGATTGTGATCGTATGATTGTGATCGTATGATTGTGATTGTATGATTGTGATTGTATGATTGTGATAGTATGATTGTGATTGTATGATGGCGACTGTATTATTGTGATTGTATGATTGTGATTGTATGTTTGTGATTGTATGATTGCGATTGTATGATTGTGATTGCATGATTGTGATTGTATGTTTGTGATTATATGATTATCATTGTATGATGATGATTGCATGAATGTGATTGTATAGTTGTGATTGTATGATTGTGAATGCATGATTGCAATTGTATAGTTATGATTGTACGATTGTGATTGTATGCTTGCGATTGTATGATTGTGATTGTATGATTGTGATTGTATGATTGTGATTGTATGATTGTGATTGTACGATTGTGAATGTATGATTGTGATTGTATGATTGTATTGCCTGATTGTGACTTTATGATTGTGATCGTATGATTGTGATTGTATGATTGTGATTGTATGATTGTGATTGTATGATTGTGATAGTATGATTGTGATTGTATGATGGCGACTGTATTATTGTGATGGTATGATTGTGATTGTATGTTTGTGATTGTATGATTGGGATTGTATGATTGTGATTGTATGATTGTGATTCTATGATTGTGATTGTATGATTGTGATTGTATGATTTTTATTGTACGATTGTGATTGTATGATTGTGATTGTATGAATGTGATTGCATGATTGTGATTGCATGATTGTGATTGTATGTTTGTGATTATATGATTATCATTGTGTGATGATGATTGCATGAATGTGATTGTATAGTTGTGATTGTATGACTGTGAATGCATGATTGTAATTGTATAGTTGTGATTGTATGATTCTGATTGTATGCTTGTGATTGTATGATTGTGATTGTATGGTTGTGATTGTATGATTGTGATTGTATGATCGTGATTGTACGATCGTGATTGTATGCTTGTGATTGTATGATTGTGATTGTATGTTTGTGATTGTATGATTGTGATTGTATGATTGTGATTGTATGATTGTGATTGTATGATTTTTATTGTACGATTGTGATTGTATGATTGTGATTGTATGAATGTGATTGCATGATTGTGATTGCATGATTGTGATTGTATGTTTGTGATTATATGATTATCATTGTATGATGATGATTGCATGAATGTGATTGTATGGTTGTGATTGTATGATTGTGAATGCATGATTGTAATTGTATAGTTGTGATTGTATGATTCTGATTGTATGCTTGTGATTGTATGATTGTGATTGTATGGTTGTGATTGTATGATTGTGATTGTATGATCGTGATTGTACGATTGTGATTGTATGCTTGTGATTGTATGATTGTGATTGTATGATTATCATTGTATGATGATGATTGCATGAATGTGATTGTATAGTTGTGATTGTATGATTGTGAATGCATGATTGTAATTGTATAGTTGTGATTGTATGATTCTGATTGTATGCTTGTGATTGTATGATTGTGACTGTATGGTCGTGATTGTACGATTGTGACTGTATGCTTGTGATTGTATGATTGTGATTGTATGGTTGTGATTGTATGAATGTGATTGTATGATTGTGTTTGTATGATTGTGATCGTATGATTGTGATCGTATGATTGGGATCGTATGATTGTGATCGTATGGTTGTGATCGCATGATTGTGATCGTATGATTGTGATCGTATGATTGTGATCGTATGATTGTGATCGTATGATTGTGATTGTATGATTGTGATTGTATGATTGTGATAGTATGATTGTGATTGTATGATGGCGACTGTATTATTGTGATTGTATGATTGTGATTGTATGTTTGTGATTGTATGATTGTGATTGTATGATTGTGATTGTATGATTTTTATTGTACGATTGTGATTGTATGATTGTGATTGTATGAATGTGATTGCATGATTGTGATTGCATGATTGTGATTGTATGTTTGTGATTGTATGATTATCATTGTATGATGATGATTGCATGAATGTCATTGTATAGTTGTGATTGTATGATTGTGAATGCATGATTGTAATTGTATAGTTGTGATTGTATGATTCTGATTGTATGCCTGTGATTGTATGATTGTGATTGTACGGTTGTGATTGTATGATTGTGATTGTATGATCGTGATTGTACGATTGTGATTGTATGCTTGTGATTGTATGATTGTGATTGTATGATTATCATTGTATGATGATGATTACATGAATGTGATTGTATAGTTGTGATTGTATGATTGTGAATGCATGATTGTAATTGTATAGTTGTGATTGTATGATTCTGATTGTATGCTTGTGATTGTATGATTGTGATTGTATGATCGTGATTGTACGATTGTGATTGTATGCTTGTGATTGTATGATTGTGATTGTATGCTTGTGATTGTATGAATGTGATTGTATGATTGTTTTTGTATGATTGTGATCGTATGACTGTGATCGTATGATTGTGATCGTATGGTTGTGATCGCATGATTGTGATCGTATGATTGGGATCGTATGATTGTGATCGTATGATTGTGATCGTATGATTGTGATTGTATGATTGTGATAGAGTGATTGTGATTGTATGATGGCGACTGTATTATTGTGATTGTATGATTGTGATTGTATGTTTGTGATTGTATGATTGTGATTGTATGATTGTGATTGTATGATTGTGATTGTATGATTGTGATTGTATGATTGTGATTGTATGATTGTGACTGTATGATTGTGATTGTATGATTGTGATCGTATGATTGTGATTGTATGACTGTGATTGTATGATGGCGACTGTATTATTGCGATTGTATGAATGTGATTGTATGTTTGTGATTGTATGATTGTGATTGTATCGTTGTGATTGTATGATTGTGATTGTATGATCGTGATTGTACGATTGTGATTGTATGCTTGTGATTGTATGATTGTGATTGTATGGTGGTGATTGTATGAATGTGATTGTATGATTGTTTTTGTATGATTGTGATCGTATGATTGTGATCGTATGATTGTGATCGTATGGTTGTGATCGCGTGATTGTGATCGTATGATTGTGATCGTATGATTGTGGTCGTATGATTGTGATTGCATGATTGTGATTGTATGATTGTGATAGTATGATTGTGATTGTATGATGGCGACTGTATTATTGTGATTGTATGATTGTGATTGTATGTTTGTGATTGTATGATTGTGATTGTATGATTGTGATCGTATGATTGTGATCGTATGATTGTGATTGTATGATTGTGATTGTATGATTGTGATTGTATGATTGCGATTTTATGGTTGTGATTGTATGATTGTGTTTTGGAGATTGTAAGTGTATGATTGCGATTTTATGATTGTGATTGTATGATTGTGATTGTATGATAGTAATTGTATGATTGTCATCGTATGAATGTGATTGTATGATTGTTCTTTTCTGATTATGATCGTATGATTGTAATTGCATGATTGTGATCGTATGATTGTGATTGTATGACTGTGATTGTAAGATTGTGATTGTATGATTGCGATTGTATGATTATGATTCTATGATTGTGATTATATGATTGTGATTGTATGATTGTGATTGTATGATTGTGATTGTATGATTGTGATTGTATGATTGCAATTGTATGATTGTGATTCTATGATTGTGATCGTATGATTGTGATCGTATGGTTGTGATCGTATGATTGTGATCGTATGATTGTGATCGTATGATTGTGACCGTATGATTGTGATCGTATGATTGTGATTGTATGATTGTGATTGTATGATTGTGATTGTATGGTTGTGACTGTATTGTTGTGATCGTATGATTGTGATCGTATGATTGTGATCGTATGACTGTGATTGTATGATTGTGATTGTATGATTGTGATTGTATGATGATGATAGTATGATTGTGATTGTATGATTGTGGTTGCATGATTGTGATTGTATGATAGTAATTGTATGATTATGATTGTATGATTCTGATTGTATGATTGTGATTGTATGATTGTGATTGTATGCTTGTGATTGTAGGATTGTGATTGTATGGTTGTGATTGTATGAATGTGATTGTATGATTGTTTTTGTATGATTGTGATCGTAAGATTGTGATCGTATGGTTGTGATCACATGATTGTGATCGTATGATTGTGATCGTATGATTGTGATCGTATGATTGTGATTGTATGATTGTGATTGTATGATTGTGATAGTATGATTGTGATTGTATGATTGTGAATGTATGATTGTGATTGCATGATTGTGATTGTATGATTCTGATTGTTTGATTGTGATTGTATGATTGTGATTCTATGATTGTGATTGTATGATTGTGATTGTATGATTGTGATTGTATGATTGCGATTTTATGGTTGTGATTGTATGATTGTGTTTTGGAGATTGTAAGTGTATGATTGCGATTTTATGATTGTGATTGTATGATTGTGATTGTATGATTGTGATTGTATGATAGTAATTGTATGATTATGATCGCATGATTGTGGTTGTACAATTATCGTTGTATGATTGTGATTGTATGAATGTGATGATATGATTGTAATAGTGTGATTGTGATTGTACGATTGTGAATGTATGAATGTGATTGCATGATTGTGATTGCATGATTGTGATTGTATGTTTGTGATTGTATGATTATCATTGTATGATGATGATTGCATGAATGTGATTGTATAGTTGTGATTGTATGATTGTGAATGCATGATTGTAATTGTATAGTTGTGATTGTATGATTGTGATTGTATGGTTGCAATTGTATGATTGTGATTGCATGATTGTAATTGTATAGTTATGATTGTACGATTGTGATTGTATGCTTGCGATTGTATGATTGTGATTGTATGATTGTGATTGTATGATTCTGATTGTGTGATTGTCATTGTATGATTGTGAATGCATGATTGTAATTGTATAGTTGTGATTGTATGATTCTGATTGTATGCTTGTGATTGTATGATTGTGATTGTATGGTCGTGATTGTACGATTGTGACTGTATGCTTGTGATTGTATGATTGTGATTGTATGGTTGCGATTGCATGAATGTGATTGTATGATTGTTTTTGTATGATGGCGACTGTATTATTGTGATTGTATGATTGTGATTGTATGTTTGTGATTGTATGATTGTGATTGTATGATTGTGATTGTATGATTGTGATTGTATGATTGTGATTGTATGATTGTGATTGTATGATTGTGATTGTATGATTTTTATTGTACGATTGTGATTGTATGATTGTGATTGTATGAATGTGATTGCATGATTGTGATTGCATGATTGTGATTGTATGTTTGTGATTGTATGATTATCATTGTATGATGATGATTGCATGAATGTGATTGTATATTTGTGATTGTATGATTGTGAATGCATGATTGTAATTGTATAGTTGTGATTGTATGATTCTGATTGTATGCTTGTGATTGTATGATTGTGATTGTATGGTTGTGATTGTATGATTGTGATTGTATGATCGTGATTGTACGATTGTGATTGTATGCTTGTGATTGTATGATTGTGATTGTATGATTATCATTGTATGATGATGATTACATGAATGTGATTGTATAGTTGTGATTGTATGATTGTGAATGCATGATTGTAGTTGTATAGTTGAGATTGTATGATTCTGATTGTATGCTTGTGATTGTATGATTGTGATTGTATGATCGTGATTGTACGATTGTGATTGTATGCTTGTGATTGTATGATTGTGATTGTATGCTTGTGATTGTATGAATGTGATTGTATGATTGTTTTTGTATGATTGTGATCGTATGACTGTGATCGTATGATTGTGATCGTATGGTTGTGATCGCATGATTGTGATCGTATGATTGGGATCGTATGATTGTGATCGTATGATTGTGATTGTATGATTGTGATTGTATGATTGTGATAGTATGATTGTGATTGTATGATGGCGACTGTATTATTGTGATTGTATGATTGTGATTGTATGTTTGTGATTGTATGATTGTGATTGTATGATTGTGATTGTATGATTGTGATTGTATGATTGTGATTGTATGATTGTGACTGTATGATTGTGATTGTATGATTGTGATCGTATGATTGTGATTGTATGATTGTGATTGTATGATGGCGACTGTATTATTGCGATTGTATGATTGTGATTGTATGATTGTGATTGTATGGTGGTGATTGTATGAATGTGATTGTATGATTGTTTTTGTATGATTGTGATCGTATGATTGTGATTGTATGATTGTGATTGTATGATTGTGATTGTATGATTGCGATTTTATGGTTGTGATTGTATGATTGTGTTTTGGAGATTGTAAGTGTATGATTGCGATTTTATGATTGTGATTGTATGATTGTGATTGTATGATAGTAATTGTATGATTGTGATCGTATGAATGTGATTGTATGATTGTTCTTTTCTGATTATGATCGTATGATTGTAATTGCATGATTGTGATCGTATGATTGTGATTGTATGACTGTGATTGTAAGATTGTGATTGTATGATTGCGATTGTATGATTATGATTCTATGATTGTGATTATATGATTGTGATTGTATGATTGTGATTGTATGATTGTGATTGTATGATTGTGATTGTATGATTGCAATTGTATGATTGTGATTCTATGATTGTGATCGTATGGTTGTGATCGTATGATTGTGATCGTATGATTGTGATCGTATGATTGTGACCGTATGATTGTGATCGTATGATTGTGATTGTATGATTGTGATTGTATGATTGTGATTGTATGGTTGTGACTGTATTGTTGTGATCGTATGATTGTGATCGTATGACTGTGATTGTATGATTGTGATTGTATGATTGTGATTGTATGATGATGATAGTATGATTGTGATTGTATGATTGTGGTTGCATGATTGTGATTGTATGATAGTAATTGTATGATTGTGATTGTATGATTCTGATTGTATGATTGTGATTGTATGATTGTGATTGTATGCTTGTGATTGTAGGATTGTGATTGTATGGTTGTGATTGTATGAATGTGAATGTATGATTGTGATTGCATGATTGTGATTGTATGATTGTGATCGTATGATTGTGATCGTATGATTGTGATTGTATGATTGTGATTGTATGATTGTGATAGTATGATTGTGATTGTATGATTGTGAATGTATGATTGTGATTGCATGATTGTGATTGTATGATTCTGATTGTTTGATTGTGATTGTATGATTGTGATTCTATGATTGTGATTGTATGATTGTGATTGTATGATTGTGATTGTATGATTGCGATTTTATGGTTGTGATTGTATGATTGTGTTTTGGAGATTGTAAGTGTATGATTGCGATTTTATGATTGTGATTGTATGATTGTGATTGTATGATAGTAATTGTATGATTATGATCGCATGATTGTGGTTGTACAATTATCGTTGTATGATTGTGATTGTATGAATGTGATGATATGATTGTAATAGTGTGATTGTGATTGTACGATTGTGAATGTATGAATGTGATTGCATGATTGTGATTGCATGATTGTGATTGTATGTTTGTGATTGTATGATTATCATTGTATGATGATGATTGCATGAATGTGATTGTATAGTTGTGATTGTATGATTGTGAATGCATGATTGTAATTGTATAGTTGTGATTGTATGATTCTGATTGTATGCTTGTGATTGTATGATTGTGATTGTATGGTTGTGATTGTATGATTGTGATTGTACGATTGTGATAGTATGATTGTGATTGTATGATTGTGATTGTATGATTATCATTGTATGATGATGATTGCATGAATGTGATTGTATAGTTGTGATTGTATAATTGTGAATGCGTGATTGTAATTGTATAGTCGTGATTGTATGATTCTGATTGTATGCTTGTGATTGTATGATTGTGATTGTATGGTCGTGATTGTACGATTGTGACTGTATGCTTGTGATTGTATGATTGTCATTGTATGGTTGTGATTGTATGAATGTGATTGTATGATTGTTTTTGTATGATTGTGATCGTATGATTGTGATCGTATGATTGTGATCGTATGATTGTGATCGTATGATTGTGATCGTATGGTTGTGATCGCATGATTGTGATCGTATGATTGTGATCGTATGATTGTGATCGTATGATTGTGATTGTATGATTGTGATTGTATGATTGTGATAGTATGATTGTGATTGTATGATGGCGACTGTATTATTGTGATTGTATGATTGTGATTGTATGTTTGTGATTGTATGATTGCGATTGTATGATTGTGATTGTATGATTGTGATTGTATGATTGTGATTGTATGATTGTGATTGTATGATTTTTATTGTACGATTGTGATTGTATGATTGTGATTGTATGATTGCGATCGTATGATTGTGATTGTATGATTTTTATTGTATGATTGTGATTGTATGATTGTGATAGTATGATTGTGATTGTATGATGGCGACTGTATTATTGTGATTGTATGATTGTGATTGTATGTTTGTGATTGTATGATTGTGATTGTATGGTTGTGATTGTATGATTGTGATTGTACGATTGTGATAGTATGATTGTGATTGTATGATGGCGACTGTATTATTGTGATTGCATGATTGTGATTGTATGTTTGTGATTATATGATTATCATTGTATGATGATGATTGCATGAATGTGATTGTATAGTTGTGATTGTATGATTGTGAATGCATGATTGTAATTGTATAGTTGTGATTGTATGATTCTGATTGTATGCTTGTGATTGTATGATTGTGATTTTATGGTTGTGATTGTATGATTGTGATTGTATGATTGTGATTGTATGATTGTGACTGTATGATTGTGATTGTATGATTGTGATCGTATGATTGTGATTGTATGATTATGATTGTATGATGGCGACTGTATTATTGCGATTGTATGATTGTGATTGTATGATTGTGATTGTATGGTGGTGATTGTATGAATGTGATTGTATGATTGTTTTTGTATGATTGTGATCGTATGATTGTGATTGTATGATTGTGATTGTATGATTGTGATTGTATGATTGCGATTTTATGGTTGTGATTGTATGATTGTGTTTTGGAGATTGTAAGTGTATGATTGCGATTTTATGATTGTGATTGTATGATTGTGATTGTATGATAGTAATTGTATGATTGTGATCGTATGAATGTGATTGTATGATTGTTCTTTTCTGATTATGATCGTATGATTGTAATTGCATGATTGTGATCGTATGATTGTGATTGTATGACTGTGATTGTAAGATTGTGATTGTATGATTGCGATTGTATGATTATGATTCTATGATTGTGATTATATGATTGTGATTGTATGATTGTGATTGTATGATTGTGATTGTATGATTGTGATTGTATGATTGCTATTGTATGATTGTGATTCTATGATTGTGATCGTATGGTTGTGATCGTATGATTGTGATCGTATGATTGTGATCGTATGATTGTGACCGTATGATTGTGATCGTATGATTGTGATTGTATGATTGTGATTGTATGATTGTGATTGTATGGTTGTGACTGTATTGTTGTGATCGTATGGTTGTGATCGTATGATTGTGAACGTATGACTGTGATTGTATGATTGTGATTGTATGATTGTGATTGTATGATGATGATAGTATGATTGTGATTGTATGATTGTGGTTGCATGATTGTGATTGTATGATAGTAGTTGTATGATTGTGATTGTATGATTCTGATTGTATGATTGTGATTGTATGATTGTGATTGTATGCTTGTGATTGTAGGATTGTGATTGTATGGTTGTGATTGTATGAATGTGATTGTATGATTGTTTTTGTATGATTGTGATCGTAAGATTGTGATCGTATGGTTGTGATCACATGATTGTGATCGTATGATTGTGATCGTATGATTGTGATCGTATGATTGTGATTGTATGATTGTGATTGTATGATTGTGATAGTATGATTGTGATTGTATGATTGTGAATGTATGATTGTGATTGCATGATTGTGATTGTATGATTCTGATTGTTTGATTGTGATTGTATGATTGTGATTCTATGATTGTGATTGTATGATTGTGATTGTATGATTGTGATTGTATGATTGCGATTTTATGGTTGTGATTGTATGATTGTGTTTTGGAGATTGTAAGTGTATGATTGCGATTTTATGATTGTGATTGTATGATTGTGATTGTATGATAGTAATTGTATGATTATGATCGCATGATTGTGGTTGTACAATTATCGTTGTATGATTGTGATTGTATGAATGTGATGATATGATTGTAATAGTGTGATTGTGATTGTACGATTGTGAATGTATGAATGTGATTGCATGATTGTGATTGCATGATTGTGATTGTATGTTTGTGATTGTATGATTATCATTGTATGATGATGATTGCATGAATGTGATTGTATAGTTGTGATTGTATGATTGTGAATGCATGATTGTAATTGTATAGTTGTGATTGTATGATTCTGATTGTATGCTTGTGATTGTATGATTGTGATTGTATGGTTGTGATTGTATGATTGTGATTGTACGATTGTGATAGTATGATTGTGATTGTATGATTGTGATTGTATGATTATCATTGTATGATGATGATTGCATGAATGTGATTGTATAGTTGTGATTGTATAATTGTGAATGCGTGATTGTAATTGTATAGTCGTGATTGTATGATTCTGATTGTATGCTTGTGATTGTATGATTGTGATTGTATGGTCGTGATTGTACGATTGTGACTGTATGCTTGTGATTGTATGATTGTCATTGTATGGTTGTGATTGTATGAATGTGATTGTATGATTGTTTTTGTATGATTGTGATCGTATGATTGTGATCGTATGATTGTGATCGTATGATTGTGATCGTATGATTGTGATCGTATGGTTGTGATCGCATGATTGTGATCGTATGATTGTGATCGTATGATTGTGATCGTATGATTGTGATTGTATGATTGTGATTGTATGATTGTGATAGTATGATTGTGATTGTATGATGGCGACTGTATTATTGTGATTGTATGATTGTGATTGTATGTTTGTGATTGTATGATTGCGATTGTATGATTGTGATTGTATGATTGTGATTGTATGATTGTGATTGTATGATTGTGATTGTATGATTTTTATTGTACGATTGTGATTGTATGATTGTGATTGTATGATTGCGATCGTATGATTGTGATTGTATGATTTTTATTGTATGATTGTGATTGTATGATTGTGATAGTATGATTGTGATTGTATGATGGCGACTGTATTATTGTGATTGTATGATTGTGATTGTATGTTTGTGATTGTATGATTGTGATTGTATGGTTGTGATTGTATGATTGTGATTGTACGATTGTGATAGTATGATTGTGATTGTATGATGGCGACTGTATTATTGTGATTGCATGATTGTGATTGTATGTTTGTGATTATATGATTATCATTGTATGATGATGATTGCATGAATGTGATTGTATAGTTGTGATTGTATGATTGTGAATGCATGATTGTAATTGTATAGTTGTGATTGTATGATTCTGATTGTATGCTTGTGATTGTATGATTGTGATTTTATGGTTGTGATTGTATGATTGTGATTGTATGATCGTGATTGTACGATTGTGATTGTATGCTTGTGATTGTATGATTGTGATTGTATGGTTGTGATTGCGTGAATGTGATTGTATGATTGTTTTTGTATGATTGTGATCGTAAGATTGTGATCGTATGGTTGTGATCACATGATTGTGATCGTATGATTGTGATCGTATGATGGCGACTGTATTATTGTGATTGTATGATTGTGATTGTATGTTTGTGACTGTATGATTGTGATTGTATGATTGTGATTGTGTGATTGTGATTGTATGATTGTGATTGTATGATTGTGACTGTATGATTGTGATTGTATGATTGTGATCGTATGATTGTGATTGTATGATTATGATTGTATGGTTGTGATTGTATGATTGTGTTTGGGAGATTGCAATTGTATGATTGCGATTTTGTGATTGTGATTGTATGATTGTGATTGTATGATGGTAATTGTATGATTGTGATCGTATGATTGTGATTCTATGATTGCGATCGTATGATTGTGATCCTATGATTGTGATCGTATGATAGTGATTGTATGATAGTAATTGTATGATTGTGATCGTATGATTGGGATTGTACGATTGTGATCGTATGTTTGTGGTTGTACAATTATGGCTGTATGATTGTGATTGTATGATTGTTCTTGTATGATTATGCTCGTATGATTGTAATTGCATGATTGTGATTGTATGATTGTGATTGTAAGATTGCGATAGTAAGATTGTGATTGTATGATTGCGATTGTATGATTATGATTCTATGATTGTGATTATATGATTGTGATTGTATGATTGTGATTGTATGATTGCAATTGTATGATTGTGATTCTATAATTGTGATCGTATGGTTGTGATCGTATGATTGTGATCGTATGATTGTGATCGTAAGATTGTGATCGTGTGATTGTGATTGTATGATTGTGATTGTATGATTGTGATTGTATGGTTGTGACTGTATGATTGTGATTGTATGATTGTGATTGTATGATTGTGATTGCATGATTGTGATTGTATGATAGTAATTGTATGATTGTGATTGTATGATTCTGATTGTATGATTGTGATTGTATGATTGTGATTGTATGCTAGTGATTGTATGATTGTGATTGTATGGTTGTGATTGTATGAATGTGATTGTATGATTGTGATAGTGTGATTGTGATTGTATGATTGTGAATGTATGATTGTGATTGCATGATTGTGATTGCATGATTGTGATTGTATGTTTGTGATTATATGATTATCATTGTATGATGATGATTGCATGAATGTGATTGTATAGTTGTGATTGTATGATTGTGAATGCATGATTGTAATTGTATAGTTGTGATTGTATGATTCTGATTGTATGCTTGTGATTGTATGATTGTGATTGTATGGTTGTGATTGTATGATTGTGATTGTATGATCGTGATTGTACGATTGTGATTGTATGCTTGTGATTGTATTATTGTGATTGTATGGTTGTGATTGCATGAATGTGATTGTATGATTGTTTTTGTATGATTGTGATCGTATGATGGCGACTGTATTATTGTGATTGTATGTTTGTGACTGTATGATTGTGATTGTATGATTGTGATTGTGTGATTGTGATTGTATGATTGTGATTGTATGATTGTGACTGTATGATTGTGATTGTATGATTGTGATCGTATGATTGTGATTGTATGATTATGATTGTATGGTTGTGATTGTATGATTGTGTTTGGGAGATTGCAATTGTATGATTGCGATTTTGTGATTGTGATTGTATGATTGTGATTGTATGATGGTAATTGTATGATTGTGATCGTATGATTGTGATTCTATGATTGCGATCGTATGATTGTGATCCTATGATTGTGATCGTATGATAGTGATTGTATGATAGTAATTGTATGATTGTGATCGTATGATTGGGAATGTATGATTGTGATCGTATGTTTGTGGTTGTACAATTATGGCTGTATGATTGTGATTGTATGATTGTTCTTGTATGATTATGATCGTATGATTGTAATTGCATGATTGTGATTGTATGATTGTGATTGTAAGATTGTGATAGTAAGATTGTGATTGTATGATTGCGATTGTATGATTATGATTCTATGATTGTGGTTATATGATTGTGATTGTATGATTGTGATTGTATGATTGCAATTGTAAGATTGTGATTCTGTAATTGTGATCGTATGGTTGTGATCGTATGATTGTGATCGTATGATTGTGATCGTGTGATTGTGATTGTATGACTGTGATTGTATGATTGTGATTGTATGGTTGTGACTGTATTGTTGTGATCGTATGATTGTGATCGTATGATTGTGATCGTATGATTGTGATCGTATGACTGTGATCGTATGATTGTGATTGTATGATTGTGATTATATGATTGTGATTGTATGATTGCGATTGTATGATTGCAATTTTATGAGTGTGATTACATGATTGTGAATGCATGATTGTAATTGTATAGTTATGATTGTACGATTGTGATTGTATGCTTGCGATTGTATGATAGTAATTGTATGATTGTGATTGTATGATTGTGATTGTATGATTGTGATTGTATGACCATGATAGTATGATTGTGATTGTATGATTGTAATTGTATGATTGTGATTGTATGATTGTGATTGTATGCTTGTGATTGTATGATTGCGATAGTATGATTGTGATTGTATGATTGTGGTTGCATGATTGTGATTGTATGATAGTAATTGTATGATTGTGATTGTATGAATGTGATTGCATGATTGTGATTGCATGATTGTGATTGTATGTTTGTGATTATATGATTATCATTGTATGATGATGATTGCATGAATGTGATTGTATAATTGTGATTGTACGATTGTGAATGCATGATTGTAATTGTATAGTTGTGATTGCATGATTCTGATTGTATGCTTGTGATTGTATGATTGTGATTGTATGGTTGTGGTTGTATGATTGTGATTGTATGATCGTGATTGTAGGATTGTGATTGCATGATTGTGATTGTATGATAGTAATTGTATGATTGTGATTGTATGATTGTGATTGTATGATCGTGATTGTATGATCATGATAGTATGATTGTGATTGTATGATTGTGATTGCATGATTGTGATTGTATGATAGTAATTGTATGATTGTGTTTGTATGATTCTGATTGTATGATTGTGATTGTATGATTGTGATTGTATGCTTGTGATTGTATGATTGTGATTGTATGGTTGTGATTGTATGAATGTGATTGTATGATTGTGATAGTATGATTGTGATTGTATGATTGTGAATGTATGATTGTGATTGCATGATTGTGATTGTATAGTTGTGATTGTGTAACTTCGATCGTATGATAGTGATCTTATGATTGTTATAGTATGATCTTGATTGTATGATTGTGATTGTATGTTTGTGACTGTATGATTGTGATTGTATGATTGTGATTGTGTGATTGTGATTGTATGATTGTGATTGTATGATTGTGACTGTATGATTGTGATTGTATGATTGTGATCGTATGATTGTGATTGTATGATTATGATTGTATGGTTGTGATTGTATGATTGTGTTTGGGAGATTGCAATTGTATGATTGCGATTTTGTGATTGTGATTGTATGATTGTGATTGTGTGATGGTAATTGTATGATTGTGATTCTATGATTGCGATCGTATGATTGTGATCCTATGATTGTGATCGTATGATAGTGATTGTATGATAGTAATTGTATGATTGTGATCGTATGATTGGGAATGTATGATTGTGATCGTATGTTTGTGGTTGTACAATTATGGCTGTATGATTGTGATTGTATGATTGTTCTTGTATGATTATGATCGTATGATTGTAATTGCATGATTGTGATTGTATGATTGTGATTGTAAGATTGTGATAGTAAGATTGTGATTGTATGATTGCGATTGTATGATTATGATTCTATGATTGTGGTTATATGATTGTGATTGTATGATTGTGATTGTATGATTGCAATTGTATGATTGTGATTCTATAATTGTGGTCGTATGGTTGTGATCGTATGATTGTGATCGTATGATTGTGATCGTGTGATTGTGATTGTATGATTGTGATTGTATGATTGTGATTGTATGGTTGTGACTGTATTGTTGTGATCGTATGATTGTTATCGTATGATTGTGATCGTATGACTGTGATTGTATGATTGTGATTGTATGATTGTGATTGTATGATTGTGATTGTATGATGATGATAGTATGATTGTGATTGTATGATTGTGATTGCATGATTGTGATTGTATGATAGTAATTGTATGATTGTGATTGTATGATTCTGATTGTATGATTGTGATTGTATGATTGTGATTGTATCCTTGTGATTGTATGATTGTGATTGTATGGTTGTGATTGTATGAATGTGATTGTATGATTGTTTTTGTATGATTGTGATCGTAAGATTGTGATCGTATGGTTGTGATCGCATGATTGTGATCGTATGATTGTGATCGTATGATTGTGATCGTATGATTGTGATTGTATGATTGCGATTGTATGATTGTGATAGTATGATTGTGATTGTATGATTGTGAATGTATGATTGTGATTGCATGATTGTGATTGTATAGTTGTGATTGTGTAACTTCGATCGTATGATAGTGATCTTATGATTGTTATAGTATGATCTTGATTGTATGATTGTGATTGTATGATTGTGATTTTATGATTGTGATCGTATGATTGTGATTGCATGATTGTGATTGTATAGTTGTGATTGTGTAACTTCGATCGTATGATAGTGATCTTATGATTGTTATAGTATGATCTTGATTGTATGATTGTGATTGTATGATTGTGATTTTATGATTGTGATGGTATGATTGTGATTGTTTGATTGCGATTGTATGATTGTGATTGTATGATTGTGATTGTATGATTGTGATTGTATGATGGCGACTGTATTATTGTGATTGTATGATTGTGATTGTATGATTGTGATTGTATGATTGTGATTGTATGTTTGTGATTGTATGATCGTGATTGTACGATTGTGATTGTATGCTTGTGATTGTATGATTGTGATTGTATGATTGTGATTGTATGATTGTGATTGTATGACTGTGATTGTATGATTGTGATTGTATGATTGTGATTGTATGATTGTGACTGTATGATTGTGATTGTATGATTGTGATCGTATGATTGTGATTGTATGATTGCGATTGTATGGTTGTGATTGTATGATAGTAATTGTATGATTGTGATCGTATGACTGTGATTCTATGATTGCGATCGTATGATTGTGATCGTATGATTGTGATCGTATGATAGTGATTGTAGGATAGTAATTGTATGATTGTGATCGTATGATTGTGATTGTATGATCGTGATCGTATGTTTGTGGTTGTACAATTATGGCTGTATGATTGTGATTGTATGATTGTTCTTGTATGATTATGATCGTATGATTGTAATTGCATGATTGTGATCGTATGATTGTGATTGTATGATTGTGATAGTAAGATTGTGATTGTATGATTGCGATTGTATGATTATGATTCTATGATTGTAATTATATGGTTGTGATTGTATGATTGTGATTGTATGATTGTGATTGTATGGTTGCAATTGTATGATTGTGATTCTATGATTGTGATCGTATGGCTGTGATCGTATGATTGTGATTGTATGATTGCGATTGTATGGTTGTGATTGTATGATAGTAATTGTATGATTGTGATCGTATGACTGTGATTCTATGATTGCGATCGTATGATTGTTATTGTATGATTGTTCTTGTATGATTATGATCGTATGATTGTAATTGCATGATTGTGATCGTATGATTGTGATTGTATTATTGTGATTGTATGATTGTGATTGCATGATTGTGATTGTATGTTTGTGATTATATGATTATCATTGTATGATGATGATTGCATGAATGTGATTGTATAGTTGTGATTGTATGATTGTGAATGCATGATTGCAATTGTATAGTTATGATTGTACGATTGTGATTGTATGCTTGCGATTGTATGATTGTGATTGTATGATTGTGATTGTATGATTGTGATTGTATGATTGTGATTGTATGATTGTGATTGTATGATTGTGATTGTACGATTGTGAATGTATGATTGTGATTGTATGATTGTATTGCCTGATTGTGACTTTATGATTGTGATCGTATGATTGTGATTGTATGATTGTGATTGTATGATTGTGATTGTATGATTGTGATAGTACGATTGTGATTGTATGATGGCGACTGTATTATTGTGATGGTATGATTGTGATTGTATGTTTGTGATTGTATGATTGGGATTGTATGATTGTGATTGTATGATTGTGATTCTATGATTGTGATTGTATGATTGTGATTGTATGATTTTTATTGTACGATTGTGATTGTATGATTGTGATTGTATGAATGTGATTGCATGATTGTGATTGCATGATTGTGATTGTATGTTTGTGATTATATGATTATCATTGTGTGATGATGATTGCATGAATGTGATTGTATAGTTGTGATTGTATGACTGTGAATGCATGATTGTAATTGTATAGTTGTGATTGTATGATTCTGATTGTATGCTTGTGATTGTATGATTGTGATTGTATGGTTGTGATTGTATGATTGTGATTGTATGATCGTGATTGTACGATTGTGATTGTATGCTTGTGATTGTATGATTGTGATTGTATGATTGTGATTGTATGATTGTGATTGTATGATTGTGATTGTATGATTGTGATTGTATGATTTTTATTGTACGATTGTGATTGTATGATTGCGATTGTATGAATGTGATTGCATGATTGTGATTGCATGATTGTGATTGTATGTTTGTGATTATATGATTATCATTGTATGATGATGATTGCATGAATGTGATTGTATGGTTGTGATTGTATGATTGTGAATGCATGATTGTAATTGTATAGTTGTGATTGTATGATTCTGATTGTATGCTTGTGATTGTATGATTGTGATTGTATGGTTGTGATTGTATGATTGTGATTGTATGATCGTGATTGTACGATTGTGATTGTATGCTTGTGATTGTATGATTGTGATTGTATGATTGTGTTTGTATGATTGTGATCGTATGATTGTGATCGTATGATTGTGATCGTATGATTGTGATCGTATGCTTGTGATCGCATGATTGTGATCGTATGATTGTGATCGTATGATTGTGATTGTATGATTGTGATTGTATGATTGTGATAGTATGATTGTGATTGTATGATGGCGACTGTATTATTGTGATTGTATGATTGTGAATGTATGTTTGTGATTGTATGATTGTGATTGTATGATTGTGATTGTATTATTGTGATTGTATGATTGTGATTGTATGAGTGTGATTGTATGAGTGTGATTGTATGATTGTGATTGTATGATTTTTATTGTACGATTGTGATTGTATGATTGTGATTGTATGAATGTGATTGCATGATTGTGATTGCATGATTGTAATTGTATGTTTGTGATTATATGATTATCATTGTATGATGATGATTGCATGAATGTGATTGTATAGTTGTGATTGTATGATTGTGAATGCATGATTGTAATTGTATAGTTGTGATTGTATGATTCTGATTGTATGCTTGTGATTGTATGATTGTGATTGTATGGTTGTGATTGTATGATTGTGATTGTATGATCGTGATTGTACGATTGTGATTGTATGCTTGTGATTGTATGATTGTGATTGTATGGTTGTGATTGCATGAATGTGATTGTATGATTGTTTTTGTATGATTGTGATCGTATGATTGTGATCGTATGATTGTGATCGTATGGTTGTGATCGCATGATTGTGATCGTATGATTGTGATCGTATGATTGTGATTGTATGATTGTGATTGTATGATTGTGATAGTATGATTGTGATTGTATGATGGCGACTGTATTATTGTGATTGTATGATTGTGATTGTATGTTTGTGATTGTATGATTGTGATTGTATGGTTGTGATTGTATGATTGTGATTGTACGATTGTGATAGTATGATTGTGATTGTATGATGGCGACTGTATTATTGTGATTGCATGATTGTGATTGTATGTTTGTGATTATATGATTATCATTGTATGATGATGATTGCATGAATGTGATTGTATAGTTGTGATTGTATGATTGTGAATGCATGATTGTAATTGTATAGTTGTGATTGTATGATTCTGATTGTATGCTTGTGATTGTATGATTGTGATTTTATGGTTGTGATTGTATGATTGTGATTGTATGATCGTGATTGTACGATTGTGATTGTATGCTTGTGATTGTATGATTGTGATTGTATGGTTGTGATTGCATGAATGTGATTGTATGATTGTTTTTGTATGATTGTGATCGTAAGATTGTGATCGTATGGTTGTGATCACATGATTGTGATCGTATGATTGTGATCGTATGATGGCGACTGTATTATTCTGATTGTATGATTGTGATTGTATGTTTGTGACTGTATGATTGTGATTGTATGATTGTGATTGTGTGATTGTGATTGTATGATTGTGATTGTATGATTGTGACTGTATGATTGTGATTGTATGATTGTGATCGTATGATTGTGATTGTATGATTATGATTGTATGGTTGTGATTGTATGATTGTGTTTGGGAGATTGCAATTGTATGATTGCGATTTTGTGATTGTGATTGTATGATTGTGATTGTATGATGGTAATTGTATGATTGTGATCGTATGATTGTGATTCTATGATTGCGATCGTATGATTGTGATCCTATGATTGTGATCGTATGATAGTGATTGTATGATAGTAATTGTATGATTGTGATCGTATGATTGGGATTGTACGATTGTGATCGTATGTTTGTGGTTGTACAATTATGGCTGTATGATTGTGATTGTATGATTGTTCTTGTATGATTATGCTCGTATGATTGTAATTGCATGATTGTGATTGTATGATTGTGATTCTATAATTGTGATCGTATGGTTGTGATCGTATGATTGTGATCGTATGATTGTGATTGTATGATTATGATTGTATGGTTGTGATTGTATGATTGTGTTTGGGAGATTGCAATTGTATGATTGCGATTTTGTGATTGTGTTTGTATGATTGTGATTGTATGATGGTAATTGTATGATTGTGATCGTATGATTGTGATTCTATGATTGCGATCGTATGATTGTGATCCTATGATTGTGATCGTATGATAGTGATTGTATGATAGTAATTGTATGATTGTGATCGTATGATTGGGAATGTATGATTGTGATCGTATGTTTGTGGTTGTACAATTATGGCTGTATGATTGTGATTGTATGATTGTTCTTGTATGATTATGATCGTATGATTGTAATTGCATGATTGTGATTGTATGATTGTGATTGTAAGATTGTGATAGTAAGATTGTGATTGTATGATTGCGATTGTATGATTATGATTCTATGATTGTGGTTATATGATTGTGATTGTATGATTGTGATTGTATGATTGCAATTGTAAGATTGTGATTCTGTAATTGTGATCGTATGGTTGTGATCGTATGATTGTGATCGTATGATTGTGATCGTGTGATTGTGATTGTATGATTGTGATTGTATGATTGTGATTGTATGGTTGTGACTGTATTGTTGTGATCGTATGATTGTGATCGTATGATTGTGATCGTATGATTGTGATCGTATGACTGTGATCGTATGGTTGTGATTGTACGATTGTGATAGTATGATTGTGATTGTATGATGGCGACTGTATTATTGTGATTGCATGATTGTGATTGTATGTTTGTGATTATATGATTATCATTGTATGATGATGATTGCATGAATGTGATTGTATAGTTGTGATTGTATGATTGTGAATGCATGATTGTAATTGTATAGTTGTGATTGTATGATTCTGATTGTATGCTTGTGATTGTATGATTGTGATTTTATGGTTGTGATTGTATGATTGTGATTGTATGATCGTGATTGTACGATTGTGATTGTATGCTTGTGATTGTATGATTGTGATTGTATGGTTGTGATTGCATGAATGTGATTGTATGATTGTTTTTGTATGATTGTGATCGTAAGATTGTGATCGTATGGTTGTGATCACATGATTGTGATCGTATGATTGTGATCGTATGATGGCGACTGTATTATTCTGATTGTATGATTGTGATTGTATGTTTGTGACTGTATGATTGTGATTGTATGATTGTGATTGTGTGATTGTGATTGTATGATTGTGATTGTATGATTGTGACTGTATGATTGTGATTGTATGATTGTGATCGTATGATTGTGATTGTATGATTATGATTGTATGGTTGTGATTGTATGATTGTGTTTGGGAGATTGCAATTGTATGATTGCGATTTTGTGATTGTGATTGTATGATTGTGATTGTATGATGGTAATTGTATGATTGTGATCGTATGATTGTGATTCTATGATTGCGATCGTATGATTGTGATCCTATGATTGTGATCGTATGATAGTGATTGTATGATAGTAATTGTATGATTGTGATCGTATGATTGGGATTGTACGATTGTGATCGTATGTTTGTGGTTGTACAATTATGGCTGTATGATTGTGATTGTATGATTGTTCTTGTATGATTATGCTCGTATGATTGTAATTGCATGATTGTGATTGTATGATTGTGATTCTATAATTGTGATCGTATGGTTGTGATCGTATGATTGTGATCGTATGATTGTGATTGTATGATTATGATTGTATGGTTGTGATTGTATGATTGTGTTTGGGAGATTGCAATTGTATGATTGCGATTTTGTGATTGTGTTTGTATGATTGTGATTGTATGATGGTAATTGTATGATTGTGATCGTATGATTGTGATTCTATGATTGCGATCGTATGATTGTGATCCTATGATTGTGATCGTATGATAGTGATTGTATGATAGTAATTGTATGATTGTGATCGTATGATTGGGAATGTATGATTGTGATCGTATGTTTGTGGTTGTACAATTATGGCTGTATGATTGTGATTGTATGATTGTTCTTGTATGATTATGATCGTATGATTGTAATTGCATGATTGTGATTGTATGATTGTGATTGTAAGATTGTGATAGTAAGATTGTGATTGTATGATTGCGATTGTATGATTATGATTCTATGATTGTGGTTATATGATTGTGATTGTATGATTGTGATTGTATGATTGCAATTGTAAGATTGTGATTCTGTAATTGTGATCGTATGGTTGTGATCGTATGATTGTGATCGTATGATTGTGATCGTGTGATTGTGATTGTATGATTGTGATTGTATGATTGTGATTGTATGGTTGTGACTGTATTGTTGTGATCGTATGATTGTGATCGTATGATTGTGATCGTATGATTGTGATCGTATGACTGTGATCGTATGGTTGTGATTGTATGATTGTGATTATATGATTGTGATTGTATGATTGCGATTGTATGATTGCAATTTTATGAGTGTGATTACATGATTGTGATTGCATGATTGTAATTGTATAGTTATGATTGTACGATTGTGATTGTATGCTTGCGATTGTATGATAGTAATTGTATGATTGTGATTGTATGATTGTGATTGTATGATTGTGATTGTATGACCATGATAGTATGATTGTGATTGTATGATTGTAATTGTATGATTGTGATTGTATGATTGTGATTGTATGCTTGTGATTGTATGATTGTGATTGTATGGTTGTGATTGTATGAATGTGATTGTATGATTTTTTTCGTATGATTGTGATCGTATGATTGTGATCGTATGATTGTGATCGTATGGTTGTGATCGCATGATTGTGATCGTATGATTGTGATCGTATGATTGTGATCGTATGATTGTGATTGTATGATTGTGATTGTATGATTGCGATAGTATGATTGTGATTGTATGATTGTGGTTGCATGATTGTGATTGTATGATAGTAATTGTATGATTGTGATTGTATGAATGTGATTGCATGATTGTGATTGCATGATTGTGATTGTATGTTTGTGATTATATGATTATCATTGTATGATGATGATTGCATGAATGTGATTGTATAATTGTGATTGTGCGATTGTGAATGCATGATTGTAATTGTATAGTTGTGATTGCATGATTCTGATTGTATGCTTGTGATTGTATGATTGTGATTGTATGGTTGTGGTTGTATGATTGTGATTGTATGATCGTGATTGTACGATTGTGATTGCATGATTGTGATTGTATGATAGTAATTGTATGATTGTGATTGTATGATTGTGATTGTATGATCGTGATTGTATGATCATGATAGTATGATTGTGATTGTATGATTGTGATTGCATGATTGTGATTGTATGATAGTAATTGTATGATTGTGATTGTATGATTCTGATTGTATGATTGTGATTGTATGATTGTGATTGTATGCTTGTGATTGTATGATTGTGATTGTATGGTTGTGATTGTATGAATGTGATTGTATGATTGTGATAGTATGATTGTGATTGTATGATTGTGTATGTATGATTGTGATTGCATGATTGTGATTGTATAGTTGTGATTGTGTAACTTCGATCGTATGATAGTGATCTTATGATTGTCATAGTATGATCTTGATTGTATGATTGTGATTGTATGTTTGTGACTGTATGATTGTGATTGTATGATTGTGATTGTGTGATTGTGATTGTATGATTGTGATTGTATGATTGTGACTGTATGATTGTGATTGTATGATTGTGATCGTATGATTGTGATTGTATGATTATGATTGTATGGTTGTGATTGTATGATTGTGTTTGGGAGATTGCAATTGTATGATTGCGATTTTGTGATTGTGATTGTATGATTGTGATTGTGTGATGGTAATTGTATGATTGTGATTCTATGATTGCGATCGTATGATTGTGATCCTATGATTGTGATCGTATGATAGTGATTGTATGATAGTAATTGTATGATTGTGATCGTATGATTGGGAATGTATGATTGTGATCGTATGTTTGTGGTTGTGCAATTATGGCTGTATGATTGTGATTGTATGATTGTTCTTGTATGATTATGATCGTATGATTGTAATTGCATGATTGTGATTGTATGATTGTGATTGTAAGATTGTGATAGTAAGATTGTGATTGTATGATTGCGATTGTATGATTATGATTCTATGATTGTGGTTATATGATTGTGATTGTATGATTGTGATTGTATGATTGCAATTGTATGATTGTGATTCTATAATTGTGATCGTATGGTTGTGATCGTATGATTGTGATCGTATGATTGTGATCGTGTGATTGTGATTGTATGATTGTGATTGTATGATTGTGATTGTATGGTTGTGACTGTATTGTTGTGATCGTATGATTGTTATCGTATGATTGTGATCGTATGACTGTGATTGTATGATTGTGATTGTATGATTGTGATTGTATGATTGTGATTGTATGATGATGATAGTATGATTGTGATTGTATGATTGTGATTGCATGATTGTGATTGTATGATAGTAATTGTATGATTGTGATTGTATGATTCTGATTGTATGATTGTGATTGTATGATTGTGATTGTATGCTTGTGATTGTATGATTGTGATTGTATGGTTGTGATTGTATGAATGTGATTGTATGATTGTTTTTGTATGATTGTGATCGTAAGATTGTGATCGTATGGTTGTGATCGCATGATTGTGATCGTATGATTGTGATCGTATGATAGTGATTGTAGGATAGTAATTGTATGATTGTGATCGTATGATTGTGATTGTATGATCGTGATCGTATGTTTGTGGTTGTACAATTATGGCTGTATGATTGTGATTCTATGATTGTGATCGTATGATTGTGATCGTATGATTGTGATCGTATGATTGTGATCGTATGATTGCGATTGTATGATTATGATTCTATGATTGTAATTATATGATTGTGATTGTATGATTGTGATTGCATGATTGTGATTGTATGATTGTGATTGTATGGTTGCAATTGTATGATTGTGATTGCATGATTGTAATTGTATAGTTATGATTGTACGATTGTGATTGTATGCTTGCGATTGTATGATTGTGATTGTATGATTGTGATTGTATGTTTGTGATTGTATGATCGTGATTGTACGATTGTGATTGTATGCTTGTGATTGTATGATTGTGATTGTATGATTGTGATTGTATGATTGTGATTGTATGATTGTGATTGTATGATTGTGATTGTATGATTGTGATTGTATGATTGTGACTGTATGATTGTGATTGTATGATTGTGATCGTATGATTGTGATTGTATGATTGCGATTGTATGGTTGTGATTGTATGATAGTAATTGTATGATTGTGATCGTATGACTGTGATTCTATGATTGCGATCGTATGATTGTGATCGTATGATTGTGATCGTATGATAGTGATTGTAGGATAGTAATTGTATGATTGTGATCGTATGATTGTGATTGTATGATCGTGATCGTATGTTTGTGGTTGTACAATTATGGCTGTATGATTGTGATTCTATGATTGTGATCGTATGATTGTGATCGTATGATTGTGATCGTATGATTGTGATCGTATGATTGCGATTGTATGATTATGATTCTATGATTGTAATTATATGATTGTGATTGTATGATTGTGATTGCATGATTGTGATTGTATGATTGTGATTGTATGGTTGCAATTGTATGATTGTGATTGCATGATTGTAATTGTATAGTTATGATTGTACGATTGTGATTGTATGCTTGCGATTGTATGATTGTGATTGTATGATTGTGATTGTATGATTCTGATTGTGTGATTGTGATTGTATGATTGTGAATGCATGATTGTAATTGTATAGTTGTGATTGTATGATTCTGATTGTATGCTTGTGATTGTATGATTGTGATTGTATGGTCGTGATTGTACGATAGTAATTGTATGATTGTGATCGTATGACTGTGATTCTATGATTGCGATCGTATGATTGTGATCGTATGATTGTAATTGCATGATGGTGATCGTATGATTGTGATTGTATGATTGTGATTGTAAGATTGTGATAGTAAGATTGTGATTGTATGATTGCGATTGTATGATTATGATTCTATGATTGTAATTATATGATTGTGATTGTATGATTGTGATTGTATGATTGTGATTGTATGGTTGCAATTGTATGATTGTGATTCTATGATTGTGATCGTATGATTGTGATCGTATGATTGTGATCGTATGATTGTGATCGTATGATTGCGATTGTATGATTATGATTCTATGATTGTAATTATATGATTGTGATTGTATGATTGTGATTGCATGATTGTGATTGTATGATTGTGATTGTATGGTTGCAATTGTATGATTGTGATTGCATGATTGTAATTGTATAGTTATGATTGTACGATTGTGATTGTATGCTTGCGATTGTATGATTGTGATTGTATGATTGTGATTGTATGATTCTGATTGTGTGATTGTGATTGTATGATTGTGAATGCATGATTGTAATTGTATAGTTGTGATTGTATGATTCTGATTGTATGCTTGTGATTGTATGATTGTGATTGTATGGTCGTGATTGTACGATTGTGACTGTATGCTTGTGATTGTATGATTGTGATTGTATGGTTGCGATTGCATGAATGTGATTGTATGATTGTTTTTGTATGATTGTGATCGTATGATTGTGATCGTATGATTGTGATCGTATGGTTGTGATCGCATGATTGTGATCGTATGATTGTGATCGTATTATTGTGATCGTATGATTGTGATTGTATGATTGTGATTGTATGATTGTGATAGTATGATTGTGATTGTATGATGGCGACTGTATTATTGTGATTGTATGATTGTGATTGTATGTTTGTGACTGTATGATTGTGATTGTATGATTGTGATCGTGTGATTGTGATTGTATGATTGTGATTGTATGGTTGTGATTGCATGAAAGTGATTGTATGATTGTTTTTGTATGATTGTGATCGTATGATGGCGACTGTATTATTGTGATTGTATGATTGTGATTGTATGTTTGTGACTGTATGATTGTGATTGTATGATTGTGATTGTGTGATTGTGATTGTATGATTGTGATTGTATGATTGTGACTGTATGATTGTGATTGTATGATTGTGATCGTATGATTGTGATTGTATGATTATGATTGTATGGTTGTGATTGTATGATTGTGTTTGGGAGATTGCAATTGTATGATTGCGATTTTGTGATTGTGACTGTATGATTGTGATTGTATGATGGTAATTGTATGATTGTGATCGTATGATTGTGATTCTACGATTGCGATCGTATGATTGTGATCCTATGATTGTGATCGTATGATAGTGATTGTATGATAGTAATTGTATGATTGTGATCGTATGATTGGGATTGTATGATTGTGATCGTATGTTTGTGGTTGTACAATTATGGCTGTATGATTGCGATTGTATGATTGTTCTTGTATGATTATGCTCGTATGATTGTAATTGCATGATTGTGATTGTATGATTGTGATTGCAAGATTGTGATAGTAAGATTGTGATTGTATGATTGCGATTGTGTGATTATGATTCTATGACTGTGATTATATGATTGTGATTGTATGATTGTGATTCTATGATTGCAATTGTATGATTGTGATTGTATGATTGTGATTGTATGATTGTGATTGTATGATAGTGATTGTATGATAGTAATTGTATGATTGTGATCGTATGATTGTGATTGTATGATTGTGATAGTATGATTGTGATTGTATGATGGCGACTGTATTATTGTGATTGTATGATTGTGATCGTATGATTGTGATCGTATGACTGTGATCGTATGATTGTGATTGTATGATTGCGATTGTATGATTGCAATTTTATGAGTGTGATTACATGACTGTGATTGCATGATTGTAATTGTATACTTATGATTGTACGATTATGATTGTATGCTTGCGATTGTATGATTGTGATTGTATGATTGTGATTGTATGATTGTGATTGTGTGATTGTGATTGCATGATTGTGATTGTATGATAGTAATTGTATGATTGTGATTGTATGATTGTGATTGTATGATTGTGATTGTATGATTGTGATTGTATGATCATGATAGTATGATTGTGATTGTATGATTGTGATTGCATGATTGTGATTGTATGATAGTAATTGTATGTTTGTGATTGTACGATTGTAATTGTATGATTGTGATTGTATGATTGTGATTGTATGCTTGTGATTATATGATTGTGATTGTATGGTTGTGATTGTATGAATGTGATTGTATGATTTTTTTCGTATGATTGTGATCGTATGATTGTGATCGTATGATTGTGATCTTATGATTGTTATAGTATGATATTGATTGCATGATTATGATCGTATGATTGTGGTTGTACAATTATCGTTGTATGATTGTGATTGTATGACCGTTCTTGTATGATTATGTTCGTATGATTGTAATTGCATGATTGTGATCGTATTATTGTGATTGTATGACTTTCATTGTATGATTGTGATTGTATGAATGTGATGATATGATTGTAATAGTGTGATTGTGATTGTACGATTGTGAATGTATGATTGTGATTGTATGATTGTATTGCCTGATTGAGACTTTATGATTGTGATTGTGTGATTATGATTGTATGATCGTGATTGTATGATTGTTATTGTACGATTGTGATTGTATGATTGTGATTGTATGAATGTGATTGCATGATTGTGATTGCATGATTGTGATTGTATGTTTGTGATTGTATGATTATCATTGTATGATGATGATTGCATGAATGTGATTGTATAGTTGTGATTGTATGATTGTGAATGCATGATTGTAATTGTATAGTTGTGATTGTATGATTCTGATTGTATGCTTGTGATTGTATGATTGTGATTGTATGGTTGTGATTGTATGATTGTGATTGGATGATCGTGATTGTACGATTGTGATTGTATGCTTGTGATTGTATGAATGTGATTGTATGATTGTTTTTGTATGATTGTGATCGTATGACTGTGATCGTATGATTGTGATCGTATGGTTGTGATCGCATGATTGTGATCGTATGATTGGGATCGTATGATTGTGATCGTATGATTGTGATTGTATGATTGTGATTGTATGATTGTGATAGTATGATTGTGATTGTATGATGGCGACTGTATTATTGTGATTGTATGATTGTGATTGTATGTTTGTGATTGTATGATTGTGATTGTATGATTGTGATTGTATGATTGTGATTGTATGATTGTGATTGTATGATTGTGATTGTATGATTGTGACTGTATGATTGTGATTGTATGATTGTGATCGTATGATTGTGATTGTATGATTGTGATTGTATGATGGCGACTGTATTATTGCGATTGTATGATTGTGATTGTATGTTTGTGATTGTATGATTGTGATTGTATCGTTGTGATTGTATGATTGTGATTGTATGATCGTGATTGTACGATTGTGATTGTATGCTTGTGATTGTATGATTGTGATTGTATGGTGGTGATTGTATGAATGTGATTGTATGATTGTTTTTGTATGATTGTGATCGTATGATTGTGATCGTATGATTGTGATCGTATGATTGTGATCGTATGGTTGTGATCGCGTGATTGTGATCGTATGATTGTGATCGTATGATTGTGGTCGTATGATTGTGATTGCATGATTGTGATTGTATGATTGTGATAGTATGATTGTGATTGTATGATGGCGACTGTATTATTGTGATTGTATGATTGTGATTGTATGTTTGTGATTGTATGATTGTGATTGTATGATTGTGATCGTATGATTGTGATCGTATGATTGTGATTGTATGATTGTGATTGTATGATTGTGATTGTATGATTGCGATTTTATGGTTGTGATTGTATGATTGTGTTTTGGAGATTGTAAGTGTATGATTGCGATTTTATGATTGTGATTGTATGATTGTGATTGTATGATAGTAATTGTATGATTGTGATCGTATGAATGTGATTGTATGATTGTTCTTTTCTGATTATGATCGTATGATTGTAATTGCATGATTGTGATCGTATGATTGTGATTGTATGACTGTGATTGTAAGATTGTGATTGTATGATTGCGATTGTATGATTATGATTCTATGATTGTGATTATATGATTGTGATTGTATGATTGTGATTGTATGATTGTGATTGTATGATTGTGATTGTATGATTGCAATTGTATGATTGTGATTCTATGATTGTGATCGTATGGTTGTGATCGTATGATTGTGATCGTATGATTGTGATCGTATTATTGTGACCGTATGATTGTGATCGTATGATTGTGATTGTATGATTGTGATTGTATGATTGTGATTGTATGGTTGTGACTGTATTGTTGTGATCGTATGATTGTGATCGTATGATTGTGATCGTATGACTGTGATTGTATGATTGTGATTGTATGATTGTGATTGTATGATGATGATAGTATGATTGTGATTGTATGATTGTGGTTGCATGATTGTGATTGTATGATAGTAATTGTATGATTGTGATTGTATGATTCTGATTGTATGATTGTGATTGTATGATTGTGATTGTATGCTTGTGATTGTAGGATTGTGATTGTATGGTTGTGATTGTATGAATGTGATTGTATGATTGTTTTTGTATGATTGTGATCGTAAGATTGTGATCGTATGGTTGTGATCACATGATTGTGATCGTATGATTGTGATCGTATGATTGTGATCGTATGATTGTGATCGTATGGTTGTGATCGCATGATTGTGATCGTATGATTGTGATCGTATTATTGTGATCGTATGATTGTGATTGTATGATTGTGATTGTATGATTGTGATAGTATGATTGTGATTGTATGATGGCGACTGTATTATTGTGATTGTATGATTGTGATTGTATGTTTGTGATTGTATGATTGTGATTGTATGATTGTGATTGTATGATTGTGATTGTATGATTGTGATTGTATGATTGTGATTGTATGATTTTTATTGTACGATTGTGATTGTATGATTGTGATTGTATGAATGTGATTGCATGATGGTGATTGCATGATTGTGATTGTATGTTTGTGATTATATGATTATCATTGTATGATGATGATTGCATGAATGTGATTGTATAGTTGTGATTGTATGATTGTGAATGCATGATTGTAATTGTATAGTTGTGATTGTATGATTCTGATTGTATGCTTGTGATTGTATGATTGTGATTGTATGGTTGTGATTGTATGATTGTGATTGTATGATCGTGATTGTACGATTGTGATTGTATGGTTGTGATTGCATGAATGTGATTGTATGATTGTTTTTGTATGATTGTGATCGTATGATGGCGACTGTATTATTGTGATTTTATGATTGTGATTGTATGTTTGTGACTGTATGATTGTGATTGTATGATTGTGATCGTGTGATTGTGATTGTATGATTGTGATTGTATGATTGTGACTGTATGATTGTGATTGTATGATTGTGATCGTATGATTGTGATTGTATGATTGTGATTGTATGGTTGTGATTGCATGAAAGTGATTGTATGATTGTTTTTGTATGATTGTGATCGTATGATGGCGACTGTATTATTGTGATTGTATGATTGTGATTGTATGTTTGTGACTGTATGATTGTGATTGTATGATTGTGATTGTGTGATTGTGATTGTATGATTGTGATTGTATGATTGTGACTGTATGATTGTGATTGTATGATTGTGATCGTATGATTGTGATTGTATGATTATGATTGTATGGTTGTGATTGTATGATTGTGTTTGGGAGATTGCAATTGTATGATTGCGATTTTGTGATTGTGACTGTATGATTGTGATTGTATGATGGTAATTGTATGATTGTGATCGTATGATTGTGATTCTACGATTGCGATCGTATGATTGTGATCCTATGATTGTGATCGTATGATAGTGATTGTATGATAGTAATTGTATGATTGTGATCGTATGATTGGGATTGTATGATTGTGATCGTATGTTTGTGGTTGTACAATTATGGCTGTATGATTGCGATTGTATGATTGTTCTTGTATGATTATGCTCGTATGATTGTAATTGCATGATTGTGATTGTATGATTGTGATTGCAAGATTGTGATAGTAAGATTGTGATTGTATGATTGCGATTGTGTGATTATGATTCTATGACTGTGATTATATGATTGTGATTGTATGATTGTGATTCTATGATTGCAATTGTATGATTGTGATTGTATGATTGTGATTGTATGATTGTGATTGTATGATAGTGATTGTATGATAGTAATTGTATGATTGTGATCGTATGATTGTGATTGTATGATTGTGATAGTATGATTGTGATTGTATGATGGCGACTGTATTATTGTGATTGTATGATTGTGATCGTATGATTGTGATCGTATGACTGTGATCGTATGATTGTGATTGTATGATTGCGATTGTATGATTGCAATTTTATGAGTGTGATTACATGACTGTGATTGCATGATTGTAATTGTATACTTATGATTGTACGATTATGATTGTATGCTTGCGATTGTATGATTGTGATTGTATGATTGTGATTGTATGATTGTGATTGTGTGATTGTGATTGCATGATTGTGATTGTATGATAGTAATTGTATGATTGTGATTGTATGATTGTGATTGTATGATTGTGATTGTATGATTGTGATTGTATGATCATGATAGTATGATTGTGATTGTATGATTGTGATTGCATGATTGTGATTGTATGATAGTAATTGTATGTTTGTGATTGTACGATTGTAATTGTATGATTGTGATTGTATGATTGTGATTGTATGCTTGTGATTATATGATTGTGATTGTATGGTTGTGATTGTATGAATGTGATTGTATGATTTTTTTCGTATGATTGTGATCGTATGATTGTGATCGTATGATTGTGATCTTATGATTGTTATAGTATGATATTGATTGCATGATTATGATCGTATGATTGTGGTTGTACAATTATCGTTGTATGATTGTGATTGTATGACCGTTCTTGTATGATTATGTTCGTATGATTGTAATTGCATGATTGTGATCGTATTATTGTGATTGTATGACTTTCATTGTATGATTGTGATTGTATGAATGTGATGATATGATTGTAATAGTGTGATTGTGATTGTACGATTGTGAATGTATGATTGTGATTGTATGATTGTATTGCCTGATTGAGACTTTATGATTGTGATTGTGTGATTATGATTGTATGATCGTGATTGTATGATTGTTATTGTACGATTGTGATTGTATGATTGTGATTGTATGAATGTGATTGCATGATTGTGATTGCATGATTGTGATTGTATGTTTGTGATTGTATGATTATCATTGTATGATGATGATTGCATGAATGTGATTGTATAGTTGTGATTGTATGATTGTGAATGCATGATTGTAATTGTATAGTTGTGATTGTATGATTCTGATTGTATGCTTGTGATTGTATGATTGTGATTGTATGGTTGTGATTGTATGATTGTGATTGGATGATCGTGATTGTACGATTGTGATTGTATGCTTGTGATTGTATGATTGTGATTGTATGATTATCATTGTATGATGATGATTACATGAATGCGATTGTATAGTTGTGATTGTATGATTGTGAATGCATGATTGTAATTGTATAGTTGTGATTGTATGATTCTGATTGTATGCTTGTGATTGTATGATTGTGATTGTATGATCGTGATTGTACGATTGTGATTGTATGCTTGTGATTGTATGATTGTGATTGTATGCTTGTGATTGTATGAATGTGATTGTATGATTGTTTTTGTATGATTGTGATCGTATGACTGTGATCGTATGATTGTGATCGTATGGTTGTGATCGCATGATTGTGATCGTATGATTGGGATCGTATGATTGTGATCGTATGATTGTGATTGTATGATTGTGATTGTATGATTGTGATAGTATGATTGTGATTGTATGATGGCGACTGTATTATTGTGATTGTATGATTGTGATTGTATGTTTGTGATTGTATGATTGTGATTGTATGATTGTGATTGTATGATTGTGATTGTATGATTGTGATTGTATGATTGTGATTGTATGATTGTGACTGTATGATTGTGATTCTATGATTGTGATCGTATGATTGTGATTGTATGATTGTGATTGTATGATGGCGACTGTATTATTGCGATTGTATGATTGTGATTGTATGTTTGTGATTGTATGATTGTGATTGTATCGTTGTGATTGTATGATTGTGATTGTATGATCGTGATTGTACGATTGTGATTGTATGCTTGTGATTGTATGATTGTGATTGTATGGTGGTGATTGTATGAATGTGATTGTATGATTGTTTTTGTATGATTGTGATCGTATGATTGTGATCGTATGATTGTGATCGTATGGTTGTGATCGCGTGATTGTGATCGTATGATTGTGATCGTATGATTGTGGTCGTATGATTGTGATTGCATGATTGTGATTGTATGATTGTGATAGTATGATTGTGATTGTATGATGGCGACTGTATTATTGTGATTGTATGATTGTGATTGTATGTTTGTGATTGTATGATTGTGATTGTATGATTGTGATCGTATGATTGTGATCGTATGATTGTGATTGTATGATTGTGATTGTATGATTGTGATTGTATGATTGCGATTTTATGGTTGTGATTGTATGATTGTGTTTTGGAGATTGTAAGTGTATGATTGCGATTTTATGATTGTGATTGTATGATTGTGATTGTATGATTGTGATTGTATGATAGTAATTGTATGATTGTGATCGTATGAATGTGATTGTATGATTGTTCTTTTCTGATTATGATCGTATGATTGTAATTGCATGATTGTGATCGTATGATTGTGATTGTATGACTGTGATTGTAAGATTGTGATTGTATGATTGCGATTGTATGATTATGATTCTATGATTGTGATTATATGATTGTGATTGTATGATTGTGATTGTATGATTGTGATTGTATGATTGTGATTGTATGATTGCAATTGTATGATTGTGATTCTATGATTGTGATCGTATGGTTGTGATCGTATGATTGTGATCGTATGATTGTGATCGTATTATTGTGACCGTATGATTGTGATCGTATGATTGTGATTGTATGATTGTGATTGTATGATTGTGATTGTATGGTTGTGACTGTATTGTTGTGATCGTATGATTGTGATCGTATGATTGTGATCGTATGACTGTGATTGTATGATTGTGATTGTATGATTGTGATTGTATGATGATGATAGTATGATTGTGATTGTATGATTGTGGTTGCATGATTGTGATTGTATGATAGTAATTGTATGATTGTGATTGTATGATTCTGATTGTATGATTGTGATTGTATGATTGTGATTGTATGCTTGTGATTGTAGGATTGTGATTGTATGGTTGTGATTGTATGAATGTGATTGTATGATTGTTTTTGTATGATTGTGATCGTAAGATTGTGATCGTATGGTTGTGATCACATGATTGTGATCGTATGATTGTGATCGTATGATTGTGATCGTATGATTGTGATTGTATGATTGTGATTGTATGATTGTGATAGTATGATTGTGATTGTATGATTGTGAATGTATGATTGTGATTGCATGATTGTGATTGTATGATTCTGATTGTTTGATTGTGATTGTATGATTGTGATTCTATGATTGTGATTGTATGATTGTGATTGTATGATTGTGATTGTATGATTGCGATTTTATGGTTGTGATTGTATGATTGTGTTTTGGAGATTGTAAGTGTATGATTGCGATTTTATGATTGTGATTGTATGATTGTGATTGTATGATAGTAATTGTATGATTATGATCGCATGATTGTGGTTGTACAATTATCGTTGTATGATTGTGATTGTATGAATGTGATGATATGATTGTAATAGTGTGATTGTGATTGTACGATTGTGAATGTATGAATGTGATTGCATGATTGTGATTGCATGATTGTGATTGTATGTTTGTGATTGTATGATTATCATTGTATGATGATGATTGCATGAATGTGATTGTATAGTTGTGATTGTATGATTGTGAATGCATGATTGTAATTGTATAGTTGTGATTGTATGATTCTGATTGTATGCTTGTGATTGTATGATTGTGATTGTATGGTTGTGATTGTATGATTGTGATTGTACGATTGTGATAGTATGATTGTGATTGTATGATTGTGATTGTATGATTATCATTGTATGATGATGATTGCATGAATGTGATTGTATAGTTGTGATTGTATGATTGTGAATGCGTGATTGTAATTGTATAGTCGTGATTGTATGATTCTGATTGTATGCTTGTGATTGTATGATTGTGATTGTATGGTCGTGATTGTACGATTGTGACTGTATGCTTGTGATTGTATGATTGTCATTGTATGGTTGTGATTGTATGAATGTGATTGTATGATTGTTTTTGTATGATTGTGATCGTATGATTGTGATCGTATGATTGTGATCGTATGATTGTGATCGTATGATTGTGATCGTATGGTTGTGATCGCATGATTGTGATCGTATGATTGTGATCGTATGATTGTGATCGTATGATTGTGATTGTATGATTGTGATTGTATGATTGTGATAGTATGATTGTGATTGTATGATGGCGACTGTATTATTGTGATTGTATGATTGTGATTGTATGTTTGTGATTGTATGATTGCGATTGTATGATTGTGATTGTATGATTGTGATTGTATGATTGTGATTGTATGATTGTGATTGTATGATTTTTATTGTACGATTGTGATTGTATGATTGTGATTGTATGATTGCGATCGTATGATTGTGATTGTATGATTTTTATTGTATGATTGTGATTGTATGATTGTGATAGTATGATTGTGATTGTATGATGGCGACTGTATTATTGTGATTGTATGATTGTGATTGTATGTTTGTGATTGTATGATTGTGATTGTATGGTTGTGATTGTATGATTGTGATTGTACGATTGTGATAGTATGATTGTGATTGTATGATGGCGACTGTATTATTGTGATTGCATGATTGTGATTGTATGTTTGTGATTATATGATTATCATTGTATGATGATGATTGCATGAATGTGATTGTATAGTTGTGATTGTATGATTGTGAATGCATGATTGTAATTGTATAGTTGTGATTGTATGATTCTGATTGTATGCTTGTGATTGTATGATTGTGATTTTATGGTTGTGATTGTATGATTGTGATTGTATGATCGTGATTGTACGATTGTGATTGTATGCTTGTGATTGTATGATTGTGATTGTATGGTTGTGATTGCATGAATGTGATTGTATGATTGTGATCGTATGGTTGTGATCACATGATTGTGATCGTATGATTGTGATCGTATGATGGCGACTGTATTATTGTGATTGTATGATTGTGATTGTATGTTTGTGACTGTATGATTGTGATTGTATGATTGTGATTGTGTGATTGTGATTGTATGATTGTGATTGTATGATTGTGACTGTATGATTGTGATTGTATGATTGTGATCGTATGATTGTGATTGTATGATTATGATTGTATGGTTGTGATTGTATGATTGTGTTTGGGAGATTGCAATTGTATGATTGCGATTTTGTGATTGTGATTGTATGATTGTGATTGTATGATGGTAATTGTATGATTGTGATCGTATGATTGTGATTCTATGATTGCGATCGTATGATTGTGATCCTATGATTGTGATCGTATGATAGTGATTGTATGATAGTAATTGTATGATTGTGATCGTATGATTGGGATTGTACGATTGTGATCGTATGTTTGTGGTTGTACAATTATGGCTGTATGATTGTGATTGTATGATTGTTCTTGTATGATTATGCTCGTATGATTGTAATTGAATGATTGTGATTGTATGATTGTGATTGTAAGATTGTGATAGTAAGATTGTGATTGTATGATTGCGATTGTATGATTATGATTCTATGATTGTGATTATATGATTGTGATTGTATGATTGTGATTGTATGATTGCAATTGTATGATTGTGATTCTATAATTGTGATCGTATGGTTGTGATCGTATGATTGTGATCGTATGATTGTGATCGTAAGATTGTGATCGTGTGATTGTGATTGTATGATTGTGATTGTATGATTGTGATTGTATGGTTGTGACTGTATTGTTGTGATCGTATGATTGTGATCGTATGATTGTGATCGTATGATTGTGATCGTATGACTGTGATCGTATGATTGTGATTGTATGATTGTGATTATATGATTGTGATTGTATGATTGCGATTGTATGATTGCAATTTTATGAGTGTGATTACATGATTGTGATTGCATGATTGTAATTGTATAGTTATGATTGTACGATTGTGATTGTATGCTTGCGATTGTATGATAGTAATTGTATGATTGCGATTGTATGATTGTGATTGTATGATTGTGATTGTATGATTGTGATTGTATGACCATGATAGTATGATTGTGATTGTATGATTGTGATTGTATGATTGCGATAGTATGATTGTGATTGTATGATTGTGGTTGCATGATTGTGATTGTATGATTGTGACTGTATGATTGTGATTGTATGATTGTGATCGTATGATTGTGATTGTATGATTGTGATTGTATGATGGCGACTGTATTATTGTGATTGTATGATTGTGATTGTATGTTTGTGATTGTATGATTGTGATTGTATCGTTGTGATTGTATGATTGTGATTGTATGATTGTGATTGTATGATCGTGATTGTACGATTGTGATTGTATGCTTGTGATTGTATGATTGTGATTGTATGGTGGTGATTGTATGAATGTGATTGTATGATTGTTTTTGTATGATTGTGATCGTATGATTGTGATCGTATGATTGTGATCGTATGGTTGTGATCGCATGATTGTGATCGTATGATTGTGATCGTATGATTGTGGTCGTATGATTGTGATTGTATGATTGTGATTGTATGATTGTGATAGTATGATTGTGATTCTATGATGGCGACTGTATTATTGTGATTGTATGATTGTGATTGTATGTTTGTGATTGTATGATTGTGATTGTATGATTGTGATCGTATGATTGTGATCGTATGATTGTGATTGTATGATTGTGATTGCATGATTGTGATTGTATGATTGCGATTTTATGGTTGTGATTGTATGATTGTGTTTTGGAGATTGTAAGTGTATGATTGCGATTTTATGATTGTGATTGTATGATTGTGATTGTATGATAGTAATTGTATGATTGTGACCGTATGATTGTGATTCTATGATTGCGATCGTATGATTGTGATCGTATGATTGTGATCGTATGATTGTGATCGTATGATTGTGATCGTATGATTGTGATCGTATGATTGTGATTGTATGATAGTAATTGTATGATTGTGATCGTATGAATGCGATTGTATGATTGTTCTTTTCTGATTATGATCGTATGATTGTAATTGCATGATTGTGATCGTATGATTGTGATTGTATGACTGTGATTGTAAGATTGTGATTGTATGATTGCGATTGTATGATTATGATTCTATGATTGTGATTATATGATTGTGATTGTATGATTGTGATTGTATGATTGTGATTGTATGATTGTGATTGTATGATTGCAATTGTATGATTGTGATTCTATGATTGTGATCGTATGGTTGTGATCGTATGATTGTGATCGTATGATTGTGATCGTATGATTGTGACCGTATGATTGTGATCGTATGATTGTGATTGTATGATTGTGATTGTATGATTGTGATTGTATGGTTGTGACTGTATTGTTGTGATCGTATGATTGTGATCGTATGATTGTGATCGTATGACTGTGATTGTATGATTGTGATTGTATGATTGTGATTGTATGATTGTGATTGTATGATGATGATAGTATGATTGTGATTGTATGATTGTGGTTGCATGATTGTGATTGTATGATAGTAATTGTATGATTGTGATTGTATGATTCTGATTGTATGATTGTGATTGTATGATTGTGATTGTATGCTTGTGATTGTATGATTGTGATTGTATGGTTGTGATTGTATGAATGTGATTGTATGATTGTTTTTGTATGATTGTGATCGTAAGATTGTGATCGTATGGTTGTGATCACATGATTGTGATCGTATGATTGTGATCGTATGATTGTGATTGTATGATTGTGATTGTATGATTGTGATAGTATGATTGTGATTGTATGATTGTGAATGTATGATTGTGATTGCATGATTGTGATTGTATGATTCTGATTGTTTGATTGTGATTGTATGATTGTGATCGTATGAATGTGATTGTATGATTGTTCTTTTCTGATTATGATCGTATGATTGTAATTGCATGATTGTGATCGTATGATTGTGATTGTATGACTGTGATTGTAAGATTGTGATTGTATGATTGCGATTGTATGATTATGATTGTATGCTTGTGATTGTATGATTGTGATTGTATGATTGTGATTGTATGATTGTGATTGTATGATTGTGATTGTATGATTGTGATTGTATGATTTTTATTGTACGATTGTGATTGTATGATTGTGATTGTATGCTTGTGACTGTATTGTTGTGATCGTATGATTGTGATCGTATGATTGTGATCGTATGACTGTGATTGTATGATTGTGATTGTATGATTGTGATTGTATGATTGTGATTGTATGATGATGATAGTATGATTCTGATTGTATGATTGTGGTTGCATGATTGTGATTGTATGATAGTAATTGTATGATTGTGATTGTATGATTCTGATTATGTGATTGTGATTGTATGATTGTGATTGTATGCTTGTGATTGTATGATTGTGATTGTATGATTGTGATTGTAGGAATGTGATGATATGATTGTAATAGTGTGATTGTGGTTGTACGATTGTGAATGTATGATTGTGATTGTATGATTGTATTGCCTGATTGTGACTTTATGATTGTGATCGTATGATTGTGATTGTATGATTGTGATTGTATGATTGTGATAGTATGATTGTGATTGTATGATGGCGACTGTATTATTGTGATTGTATGATTGTGATTGTATGTTTGTGATTGTATGATTGGGATTGTATGATTGTGATTGTATGATTGTGATTCTATGATTGTGATTGTATGATTGTGATTGTATGATTTTTATTGTACGATTGTGATTGTATGATTGTGATTGTATGAATGTGATTGCATGATTGTGATTGCATGATTGTGATTGTATGTTTGTGGTTATATGATTATCATTGTGTGATGATGATTGCATGAATGTGATTGTATAGTTGTGATTGTATGATTGTGAATGCATGATTGTAATTGTATAGTTGTGATTGTATGATTCTGATTGTATGCTTGTGATTGTATGATTGTGATTGTATGGTTGTGATTGTATGATTGTGATTGTATGATCGTGATTGTACGATTGTGATTGCATGCTTGTGATTGTATGATTGTGATTGTATGATTGTGATTGTATGATTGTGATTGTATGATTGTGATTGTATGATTGTGATTGTATGATTGTGATTGTATGATTGTGATTGTGTGATTGTGATTGCATGATTGTGATTGTATGATAGTAATTGTATGATTGTGATTGTATGATTGTGATTGTATGATTGTGATTGTATGATCATGATAGTATGATCATGATAGTATGATTGTGGTTGTATGATTGTGATTGCATGATTGTGATTGTATGATAGTAATTGTATGTTTGTGATTGTACGATTGTAATTGTATGATTGTGATTGTATGATTGTGATTGTATGATTGTGATTGTATGATTCTGATTGTGTGATTGTGATTGTATGATTGTGAATGCATGATTGTAATTGTATGATTGTGATTGTATGATTCTGATTGTGTGATTGTGATTGTATGATTGTGATTGTATGCTTGTGATTGTATGATTGTGATTGTATGATTGTGATTGTAGGAATGTGATGATATGATTGTAATAGTGTGATTGTGGTTGTACGATTGTGAATGTATGATTGTGATTGTATGATTGTATTGCCTGATTGTGACTTTATGATTGTGATCGTATGATTGTGATTGTATGATTGTGATTGTATGATTGTGATTGCATGATTGTGATTGTATGATAGTAATTCTATGATTGTGATCGTATGATTGTGATCGTATGATTGTGATCGTATGATTGTGATCGTATGATTGCGATTGTATGATTATGATTCTATGATTGTAATTATATGATTGTGATTGTATGATTGTGATTGCATGATTGTGATTGTATGATTGTGATTGTATGGTTGCAATTGTATGATTGTGATTGCATGATTGTAATTGTATAGTTATGATTGTACGATTGTGATTGTATGCTTGCGATTGTATGATTGTGATTGTATGATTGTGATTGTATGATTCTGATTGTGTGATTGTGATTGTATGATTGTGAATGCATGATTGTAATTGTATAGTTGTGATTGTATGATTCTGATTGTATGCTTGTGATTGTATGATTGTGATTGTATGGTCGTGATTGTACGATTGTGACTGTATGCTTGTGATTGTATGATTGTGATTGTATGGTTGCGATTGCATGAATGTGATTGTATGATTGTTTTTGTATGATTGTGATCGTATGATTGTGATCGTATGATTGTGATCGTATGATTGTGATCGTATGGTTGTGATCGCATGATTGTGATCGTATGATTGTGATCGTATGATTGTGATCGTATGATTGTGATTGTATGATTGTGATTGTATGATTGTGATAGTATGATTGTGATTGTATGATGGCGACTGTATTATTGTGATTGTATGATTGTGATTGTATGTTTGTGATTGTATGATTGTGATTGTATGATTGTGATTGTATGATTGTGATTGTATGATTGTGATTGTATGATTATGATTGTATGATTTTTATTGTACGATTGTGATTGTATGATTGTGATTGTATGAATGTGATTGCATGATGGTGATTGCATGATTGTGATTGTATGTTTGTGATTATATGATTATCATTTTATGATGATGATTGCATGAATGTGATTGTATAGTTGTGATTGTATGATTGTGAATGCATGATTGTAATTGTATAGTTGTGATTGTATGATTCTGATTGTATGCTTGTGATTGTATGATTGTGATTGTATGGTTGTGATTGTATGATTGTGATTGTATGATCGTGATTGTACGATTGTGATTGTATGGTTGTGATTGCATGAATGTGATTGTATGATTGTTTTTGTATGATTGTGATCGTATGATGGCGACTGTATTATTGTGATTGTATGATTGTGATTGTATGTTTGTGACTGTATGATTGTGATTGTATGATTGTGATCGTGTGATTGTGATTGTATGATTGTGATTGTATGATTGTGACTGTATGATTGTGATTGTATGATTGTGATCGTATGATTGTGATTGTATGATTGTGATTGTATGGTTGTGATTGCATGAAAGTGATTGTATGATTGTTTTTGTATGATTGTGATCGTATGATGGCGACTGTATTATTGTGATTGTATGATTGTGATTGTATGATTGTGATTGTATGTTTGTGACTGTATGATTGTGATTGTATGATTGTGATTGTGTGATTGTGATTGTATGATTGTGATTGTATGATTGTGACTGTATGATTGTGATTGTATGATTGTGATCGTATGATTGTGATTGTATGATTATGATTGTATGGTTGTGATTGTATGATTGTGTTTGGGAGATTGCAATTGTATGATTGCGATTTTGTGATTGTGACTGTATGATTGTGATTGTATGATGGTAATTGTATGATTGTGATCGTATGATTGTGATTCTATGATTGCGATCGTATGATTGTGATCCTATGATTGTGATCGTATGATAGTGATTGTATGATAGTAATTGTATGATTGTGATCGTATGATTGGGATTGTATGATTGTGATCGTATGTTTGTGGTTGTACAATTATGGCTGTATGATTGCGATTGTATGATTGTTCTTGTATGATTATGCTCGTATGATTGTAATTGCATGATTGTGATTGTATGATTGTGATTGCAAGATTGTGATAGTAAGATTGTGATTGTATGATTGCGATTGTGTGATTATGATTCTATGACTGTGATTATATGATTGTGATTGTATGATTGTGATTCTATGATTGCAATTGTATGATTGTGATTGTATGATTGTGATTGTATGATTGTGATTGTATGATAGTGATTGTATGATAGTAATTGTATGATTGTGATCGTATGATTGTGATTGTATGATTGTGATAGTATGATTGTGATTGTATGATGGCGACTGTATTATTGTGATTGTATGATTGTGATCGTATGATTGTGATCGTATGACTGTGATCGTATGATTGTGATTGTATGATTGCGATTGTATGATTGCAATTTTATGAGTGTGATTACATGACTGTGATTGCATGATTGTAATTGTATACTTATGATTGTACGATTATGATTGTATGCTTGCGATTGTATGATTGTGATTGTATGATTGTGATTGTATGATTGTGATTGTGTGATTGTGATTGCATGATTGTGATTGTATGATAGTAATTGTATGATTGTGATTGTATGATTGTGATTGTATGATTGTGATTGTATGATTGTGATTGTATGATCATGATAGTATGATTGTGATTGTATGATTGTGATTGCATGATTGTGATTGTATGATAGTAATTGTATGTTTGTGATTGTACGATTGTAATTGTATGATTGTGATTGTATGAATGTGATTGCATGATTGTTATTGCATGATTGTGATTGTGTTTGTGATTGTATGATTATCATTGTATGATGATGATTGCATGAATGTGATTGTATAGTTGTGATTGTATGATTGTGAATGCATGATTGTAATTGTATAGTTGTGATTGTATGATTCTGATTGTATGCTTGTGATTGTATGATTGTGATTGTATGGTTGTGATTGTATGATTGTGATTGTATGATCGTGATTGTACGATTGTGATTGTATGCTTGTGATTGTATGATTGTGATTGTATGATTATCATTGTATGATGATGATTACATGAATGCGATTGTATAGTTGTGATTGTATGATTGTGAATGCATGATTGTAATTGTATAGTTGTGATTGTATGATTCTGATTGTATGCTTGTGATTGTATGATTGTGATTGTATGATCGTGATTGTACGATTGTGATTGTATGCTTGTGATTGTATGATTGTGATTGTATGCTTGTGATTGTATGAATGTGATTGTATGATTGTTTTTGTATGATTGTGATCGTATGACTGTGATCGTATGATTGTGATCGTATGGTTGTGATCGCATGATTGTGATCGTATGATTGGGATCGTATGATTGTGATCGTATGATTGTGATTGTATGATTGTGATTGTATGATTGTGATAGTATGATTGTGATTGTATGATGGCGACTGTATTATTGTGATTGTATGATTGTGATTGTATGTTTGTGATTGTATGATTGTGATTGTATGATTGTGATTGTATGATTGTGATTGTATGATTGTGATTGTATGATTGTGATTGTATGATTGTGACTGTATGATTGTGATTGTATGATTGTGATCGTATGATTGTGATTGTATGATTGTGATTGTATGATGGCGACTGTATTATTGCGATTGTATGATTGTGATTGTATGTTTGTGATTGTATGATTGTGATTGTATCGTTGTGATTGTATGATTGTGATTGTATGATCGTGATTGTACGATTGTGATTGTATGCTTGTGATTGTATGATTGTGATTGTATGGTGGTGATTGTATGAATGTGATTGTATGATTGTTTTTGTATGATTGTGATCGTATGATTGTGATCGTATGATTGTGATCGTATGGTTGTGATCGCGTGATTGTGATCGTATGATTGTGATCGTATGATTGTGGTCGTATGATTGTGATTGCATGATTGTGATTGTATGATTGTGATAGTATGATTGTGATTGTATGATGGCGACTGTATTATTGTGATTGTATGATTGTGATTGTATGATTGTGATTGTATGAATGTGATTGCATGATTGTTATTGCATGATTGTGATTGTATGTTTGTGATTGTATGATTATCATTGTATGATGATGATTGCATGAATGTGATTGTATAGTTGTGATTGTATGATTGTGAATGCATGATTGTAATTGTATAGTTGTGATTGTATGATTCTGATTGTATGCTTGTGATTGTATGATTGTGATTGTATGGTTGTGATTGTATGATTGTGATTGTATGATCGTGATTGTACGATTGTGATTGTATGCTTGTGATTGTATGATTGTGATTGTATGATTATCATTGTATGATGATGATTACATGAATGCGATTGTATAGTTGTGATTGTATGATTGTGAATGCATGATTGTAATTGTATAGTTGTGATTGTATGATTCTGATTGTATGCTTGTGATTGTATGATTGTGATTGTATGATCGTGATTGTACGATTGTGATTGTATGCTTGTGATTGTATGATTGTGATTGTATGCTTGTGATTGTATGAATGTGATTGTATGATTGTTTTTGTATGATTGTGATCGTATGACTGTGATCGTATGATTGTGATCGTATGGTTGTGATCGCATGATTGTGATCGTATGATTGGGATCGTATGATTGTGATCGTATGATTGTGATTGTATGATTGTGATTGTATGATTGTGATAGTATGATTGTGATTGTATGATGGCGACTGTATTATTGTGATTGTATGATTGTGATTGTATGTTTGTGATTGTATGATTGTGATTGTATGATTGTGATTGTATGATTGTGATTGTATGATTGTGATTGTATGATTGTGATTGTATGATTGTGACTGTATGATTGTGATTGTATGATTGTGATCGTATGATTGTGATTGTATGATTGTGATTGTATGATGGCGACTGTATTATTGCGATTGTATGATTGTGATTGTATGTTTGTGATTGTATGATTGTGATTGTATCGTTGTGATTGTATGATTGTGATTGTATGATCGTGATTGTACGATTGTGATTGTATGCTTGTGATTGTATGATTGTGATTGTATGGTGGTGATTGTATGAATGTGATTGTATGATTGTTTTTGTATGATTGTGATCGTATGATTGTGATCGTATGATTGTGATCGTATGGTTGTGATCGCGTGATTGTGATCGTATGATTGTGATCGTATGATTGTGGTCGTATGATTGTGATTGCATGATTGTGATTGTATGATTGTGATAGTATGATTGTGATTGTATGATGGCGACTGTATTATTGTGATTGTATGATTGTGATTGTATGTTTGTGATTGTATGATTGTGATTGTATGATTGTGATCGTATGATTGTGATCGTATGATTGTGATTGTATGATTGTGATTGTATGATTGTGATTGTATGATTGCGATTTTATGGTTGTGATTGTATGATTGTGTTTTGGAGATTGTAAGTGTATGATTGCGATTTTATGATTGTGATTGTATGATTGTGATTGTATGATAGTAATTGTATGATTGTGATCGTATGAATGTGATTGTATGATTGTTCTTTTCTGATTATGATCGTATGATTGTAATTGCATGATTGTGATCGTATGATTGTGATTGTATGACTGTGATTGTAAGATTGTGATTGTATGATTGCGATTGTATGATTATGATTCTATGATTGTGATTATATGATTGTGATTGTATGATTGTGATTGTATGATTGTGATTGTATGATTGTGATTGTATGATTGTGATTGTATGATTGCAATTGTATGATTGTGATTCTATGATTGTGATCGTATGGTTGTGATCGTATGATTGTGATCGTATGATTGTGATCGTATTATTGTGACCGTATGATTGTGATCGTATGATTGTGATTGTATGATTGTGATTGTATGATTGTGATTGTATGGTTGTGACTGTATTGTTGTGATCGTATGATTGTGATCGTATGATTGTGATCGTATGACTGTGATTGTATGATTGTGATTGTATGATTGTGATTGTATGATGATGATAGTATGATTGTGATTGTATGATTGTGGTTGCATGATTGTGATTGTATGATAGTAATTGTATGATTGTGATTGTATGATTCTGATTGTATGATTGTGATTGTATGATTGTGATTGTATGCTTGTGATTGTAGGATTGTGATTGTATGGTTGTGATTGTATGAATGTGATTGTATGATTGTTTTTGTATGATTGTGATCGTAAGATTGTGATCGTATGGTTGTGATCACATGATTGTGATCGTATGATTGTGATCGTATGATTGTGATCGTATGATTGTGATTGTATGATTGTGATTGTATGATTGTGATAGTATGATTGTGATTGTATGATTGTGAATGTATGATTGTGATTGCATGATTGTGATTGTATGATTCTGATTGTTTGATTGTGATTGTATGATTGTGATTCTATGATTGTGATTGTATGATTGTGATTGTATGATTGTGATTGTATGATTGCGATTTTATGGTTGTGATTGTATGATTGTGTTTTGGAGATTGTAAGTGTATGATTGCGATTTTATGATTGTGATTGTATGATTGTGATTGTATGATAGTAATTGTATGATTATGATCGCATGATTGTGGTTGTACAATTATCGTTGTATGATTGTGATTGTATGAATGTGATGATATGATTGTAATAGTGTGATTGTGATTGTACGATTGTGAATGTATGAATGTGATTGCATGATTGTGATTGCATGATTGTGATTGTATGTTTGTGATTGTATGATTATCATTGTATGATGATGATTGCATGAATGTGATTGTATAGTTGTGATTGTATGATTGTGAATGCATGATTGTAATTGTATAGTTGTGATTGTATGATTCTGATTGTATGCTTGTGATTGTATGATTGTGATTGTATGGTTGTGATTGTATGATTGTGATTGTACGATTGTGATAGTATGATTGTGATTGTATGATTGTGATTGTATGATTATCATTGTATGATGATGATTGCATGAATGTGATTGTATAGTTGTGATTGTATGATTGTGAATGCGTGATTGTAATTGTATAGTCGTGATTGTATGATTCTGATTGTATGCTTGTGATTGTATGATTGTGATTGTATGGTCGTGATTGTACGATTGTGACTGTATGCTTGTGATTGTATGATTGTCATTGTATGGTTGTGATTGTATGAATGTGATTGTATGATTGTTTTTGTATGATTGTGATCGTATGATTGTGATCGTATGATTGTGATCGTATGATTGTGATCGTATGATTGTGATCGTATGATTGTGATCGTATGGTTGTGATCGCATGATTGTGATCGTATGATTGTGATCGTATGATTGTGATCGTATGATTGTGATTGTATGATTGTGATTGTATGATTGTGATAGTATGATTGTGATTGTATGATGGCGACTGTATTATTGTGATTGTATGATTGTGATTGTATGATTGTGATTGTATGATTGTGATTGTATGATTTTTATTGTACGATTGTGATTGTATGATTGTGATTGTATGATTGCGATCGTATGATTGTGATTGTATGATTTTTATTGTATGATTGTGATTGTATGATTGTGATAGTATGATTGTGATTGTATGATGGCGACTGTATTATTGTGATTGTATGATTGTGATTGTATGTTTGTGATTGTATGATTGTGATTGTATGGTTGTGATTGTATGATTGTGATTGTACGATTGTGATAGTATGATTGTGATTGTATGATGGCGACTGTATTATTGTGATTGCATGATTGTGATTGTATGTTTGTGATTATATGATTATCATTGTATGATGATGATTGCATGAATGTGATTGTATAGTTGTGATTGTATGATTGTGAATGCATGATTGTAATTGTATAGTTGTGATTGTATGATTCTGATTGTATGCTTGTGATTGTATGATTGTGATTTTATGGTTGTGATTGTATGATTGTGATTGTATGATCGTGATTGTACGATTGTGATTGTATGCTTGTGATTGTATGATTGTGATTGTATGGTTGTGATTGCATGAATGTGATTGTATGATTGTGATCGTATGGTTGTGATCACATGATTGTGATCGTATGATTGTCATCGTAAGATTGTGATCGTGTGATTGTGATTGTATGATTGTGATTGTATGATTGTGATTGTGTGATTGTGATTGTATGATTGTGATTGTATGATTGTGATTGCATGATTGTAATTGTATAGTTATGATTGTACGATTGTGATTGTATGCTTGCGATTGTATGATAGTAATTGTATGATTGTGATTGTATGATTGTGATTGTATGATTATGATTGTATGGTTGTGATTGTATGATTGTGTTTGGGAGATTGCAATTGTATGATTGCGATTTTGTGATTGTGATTGTATGATTGTGATTGTATGATGGTAATTGTATGATTGTGATCGTATGATTGTGATTCTATGATTGCGATCGTATGATTGTGATCGTATGATTGTGATCGTATGATTGTGATCGTATGATTGTGATCGTATGATTGTGATCGTATGATTGTGATTGTATGATAGTAATTGTATGATTGTGATCGTATGAATGTGATTGTATGATTGTTCTTTTCTGATTACGATCGTATGATTGTAATTGCATGATTGTGATCGTATGATTGTGATTGTATGACTGTGATTGTAAGATTGTGATTGTATGATTGCGATTGTATGATTATGATTCTATGATTGTGATTATATGATTGTGATTGTATGATTGTGATTGTATGATTGTGATTGTATGATTGTGATTGTATGATTGCAATTGTATGATTGTGATTCTATGATTGTGATCGTATGGTTGTGATCGTATGATTGTGATCGTATGATTGTGATCGTATGATTGTGACCGTATGATTGTGATCGTATGATTGTGATTGTATGATTGTGATTGTATGATTGTGATTGTATGGTTGTGACTGTATTGTTGTGATCGTATGATTGTGATCGTATGATTGTGATCGTATGACTGTGATTGTATGATTGTGATTGTATGATTGTGATTGTATGATTGTGATTGTATGATGATGATAGTATGATTGTGATTGTATGATTGTGGTTGCATGATTGTGATTGTATGATAGTAATTGTATGATTGTGATTGTATGATTCTGATTGTATGATTGTGATTGTATGATTGTGATTGTATGATTGTGATAGTATGATTGTGATTGTATGATTGTGAATGTATGATTGTGATTGCATGATTGTGATTGTATGATTCTGATTGTTTGATTGTGATTGTATGATTGTGATCGTATGAATGTGATTGTATGATTGTTCTTTTCTGATTATGATCGTATGATTGTAATTGCATGATTGTGATCGTATGATTGTGATTGTATGACTGTGATTGTAAGATTGTGATTGTATGCTTGTGATTGTATGATTGTGATTGTATGATTGTGATTGTATGATTGTGATTGTATGATTGTGATTGTATGATTGTGATTGTATGATTTTTATTGTACGATTGTGATTGTATGATTGTGATTGTATGCTTGTGACTGTATTGTTGTGATCGTATGATTGTGATCGTATGATTGTGATCGTATGACTGTGATTGTATGATTGTGATTGTATGATTGTGATTGTATGATTGTGATTGTATGATGATGATAGTATGATTCTGATTGTATGATTGTGGTTGCATGATTGTGATTGTATGATAGTAATTGTATGATTGTGATTGTATGATTCTGATTGTGTGATTGTGATTGTATGATTGTGATTGTATGCTTGTGATTGTATGATTGTGATTGTATGATTGTGATTGTAGGAATGTGATGATATGATTGTAATAGTGTGATTGTGGTTGTACGATTGTGAATGTATGATTGTGATTGTATGATTGTATTGCCTGATTGTGACTTTATGATTGTGATCGTATGATTGTGATTGTATGATTGTGATTGTATGATTGTGATAGTATGATTGTGATTGTATGATTGCGATTGTATGATTATGATTGTATGCTTGTGATTGTATGATTGTGATTGTATGATTGTGATTGTATGATTGTGATTGTATGATTGTGATTGTATGATTGTGATTGTATGATTTTTATTGTACGATTGTGATTGTATGATTGTGATTGTATGCTTGTGACTGTATTGTTGTGATCGTATGATTGTGATCGTATGATTGTGATCGTATGACTGTGATTGTATGATTGTGATTGTATGATTGTGATTGTATGATTGTGATTGTATGATGATGATAGTATGATTCTGATTGTATGATTGTGGTTGCATGATTGTGATTGTATGATAGTAATTGTATGATTGTGATTGTATGATTCTGATTGTGTGATTGTGATTGTATGATTGTGATTGTATGCTTGTGATTGTATGATTGTGATTGTATGATTGTGATTGTAGGAATGTGATGATATGATTGTAATAGTGTGATTGTGGTTGTACGATTGCGAATGTATGATTGTGATTGTATGATTGTATTGCCTGATTGTGACTTTATGATTGTGATCGTATGATTGTGATTGTATGATTGTGATTGTATGATTGTGATAGTATGATTGTGATTGTATGATGGCGACTGTATTATTGTGATTGTATGATTGTGATTGTATGTTTGTGATTGTATGATTGGGATTGTATGATTGTGATTGTATGATTGTGATTCTATGATTGTGATTGTATGATTGTGATTGTATGATTTTTATTGTACGATTGTGATTGTATGATTGTGATTGTATGAATGTGATTGCATGATTGTGATTGCATGATTGTGATTGTATGATTGTGATCGTATGAATGTGATTGTATGATTGTTCTTTTCTGATTATGATCGTATGATTGTAATTGCATGATTGTGATCGTATGATTGTGATTGTATGACTGTGATTGTAAGATTGTGATTGTATGATTGCGATTGTATGATTATGATTGTATGCTTGTGATTGTATGATTGTGATTGTATGATTGTGATTGTATGATTGTGATTGTATGATTGTGATTGTATGATTGTGATTGTATGATTTTTATTGTACGATTGTGATTGTATGATTGTGATTGTATGCTTGTGACTGTATTGTTGTGATCGTATGATTGTGATCGTATGATTGTGATCGTATGACTGTGATTGTATGATTGTGATTGTATGATTGTGATTGTATGATTGTGATTGTATGATGATGATAGTATGATTCTGATTGTATGATTGTGGTTGCATGATTGTGATTGTATGATAGTAATTGTATGATTGTGATTGTATGATTCTGATTGTGTGATTGTGATTGTATGATTGTGATTGTATGCTTGTGATTGTATGATTGTGATTGTATGATTGTGATTGTAGGAATGTGATGATATGATTGTAATAGTGTGATTGTGGTTGTACGATTGTGAATGTATGATTGTGATTGTATGATTGTATTGCCTGATTGTGACTTTATGATTGTGATCGTATGATTGTGATTGTATGATTGTGATTGTATGATTGTGATAGTATGATTGTGATTGTATGATTGCGATTGTATGATTATGATTGTATGCTTGTGATTGTATGATTGTGATTGTATGATTGTGATTGTATGATTGTGATTGTATGATTGTGATTGTATGATTGTGATTGTATGATTTTTATTGTACGATTGTGATTGTATGATTGTGATTGTATGCTTGTGACTGTATTGTTGTGATCGTATGATTGTGATCGTATGATTGTGATCGTATGACTGTGATTGTATGATTGTGATTGTATGATTGTGATTGTATGATTGTGATTGTATGATGATGATAGTATGATTCTGATTGTATGATTGTGGTTGCATGATTGTGATTGTATGATAGTAATTGTATGATTGTGATTGTATGATTCTGATTGTGTGATTGTGATTGTATGATTGTGATTGTATGCTTGTGATTGTATGATTGTGATTGTATGATTGTGATTGTAGGAATGTGATGATATGATTGTAATAGTGTGATTGTGGTTGTACGATTGTGAATGTATGATTGTGATTGTATGATTGTATTGCCTGATTGTGACTTTATGATTGTGATCGTATGATTGTGATTGTATGATTGTGATTGTATGATTGTGATAGTATGATTGTGATTGTATGATGGCGACTGTATTATTGTGATTGTATGATTGTGATTGTATGTTTGTGATTGTATGATTGGGATTGTATGATTGTGATTGTATGATTGTGATTCTATGATTGTGATTGTATGATTGTGATTGTATGATTTTTATTGTACGATTGTGATTGTATGATTGTGATTGTATGAATGTGATTGCATGATTGTGATTGCATGATTGTGATTGTATGATTGTGATCGTATGAATGTGATTGTATGATTGTTCTTTTCTGATTATGATCGTATGATTGTAATTGCATGATTGTGATCGTATGATTGTGATTGTATGACTGTGATTGTAAGATTGTGATTGTATGATTGCGATTGTATGATTATGATTGTATGCTTGTGATTGTATGATTGTGATTGTATGATTGTGATTGTATGATTGTGATTGTATGATTGTGATTGTATGATTGTGATTGTATGATTTTTATTGTACGATTGTGATTGTATGATTGTGATTGTATGCTTGTGACTGTATTGTTGTGATCGTATGATTGTGATCGTATGATTGTGATCGTATGACTGTGATTGTATGATTGTGATTGTATGATTGTGATTGTATGATTGTGATTGTATGATGATGATAGTATGATTCTGATTGTATGATTGTGGTTGCATGATTGTGATTGTATGATAGTAATTGTATGATTGTGATTGTATGATTCTGATTGTGTGATTGTGATTGTATGATTGTGATTGTATGCTTGTGATTGTATGATTGTGATTGTATGATTGTGATTGTAGGAATGTGATGATATGATTGTAATAGTGTGATTGTGGTTGTACGATTGTGAATGTATGATTGTGATTGTATGATTGTATTGCCTGATTGTGACTTTATGATTGTGATCGTATGATTGTGATTGTATGATTGTGATTGTATGATTGTGATTGTATGATTGTGATAGTATGATTGTGATTGTATGATTGCGATTGTATGATTATGATTGTATGCTTGTGATTGTATGATTGTGATTGTATGATTGTGATTGTATGATTGTGATTGTATGATTGTGATTGTATGATTGTGATTGTATGATTTTTATTGTACGATTGTGATTGTATGATTGTGATTGTATGCTTGTGACTGTATTGTTGTGATCGTATGATTGTGATCGTATGATTGTGATCGTATGACTGTGATTGTATGATTGTGATTGTATGATTGTGATTGTATGATTGTGATTGTATGATGATGATAGTATGATTCTGATTGTATGATTGTGGTTGCATGATTGTGATTGTATGATAGTAATTGTATGATTGTGATTGTATGATTCTGATTGTGTGATTGTGATTGTATGATTGTGATTGTATGCTTGTGATTGTATGATTGTGATTGTATGATTGTGATTGTAGGAATGTGATGATATGATTGTAATAGTGTGATTGTGGTTGAACGATTGTGAATGTATGATTGTGATTGTATGATTGTATTGCCTGATTGTGACTTTATGATTGTGATCGTATGATTGTGATTGTATGATTGTGATTGTATGATTGTGATAGTATGATTGTGATTGTATGATGGCGACTGTATTATTGTGATTGTATGATTGTGATTGTATGTTTGTGATTGTATGATTGGGATTGTATGATTGTGATTGTATGATTGTGATTCTATGATTGTGATTGTATGATTGTGATTGTATGATTTTTATTGTACGATTGTGATTGTATGATTGTGATTGTATGAATGTGATTGCATGATTGTGATTGCATGATTGTGATTGTATGTTTGTGGTTATATGATTATCATTGTGTGATGATGATTGCATGAATGTGATTGTATAGTTGTGATTGTATGATTGTGAATGCATGATTGTAATTGTATAGTTGTGATTGTATGATTCTGATTGTATGCTTGTGATTGTATGATTGTGATTGTATGGTTGTGATTGTATGATTGTGATTGTATGATTGTGATTGTATGGTTGTGACTGTATTGTTGTGATCGTATGATTGTGATCGTATGATTGTGATCGTATGACTGTGATTGTATGATTGTGATTGTATGATTGTGATTGTATGATTGTGATTGTATGATGATGATAGTATGATTGTGATTGTATGATTGTGGTTGCATGATTGTGATTGTATGATAGTAATTGTATGATTGTGATTGTATGATTCTGATTGTATGATTGTGATTGTATGATTGTGATTGTATGCTTGTGATTGTATGATTGTGATTGTATGGTTGTGATTGTATGAATGTGATTGTATGATTGTTTTTGTATGATTGTGATCGTAAGATTGTGATCGTATGGTTGTGATCACATGATTGTGATCGTATGATTGTGATCGTATGATTGTGATTGTATGATTGTGATTGTATGATTGTGATAGTATGATTGTGATTGTATGATTGTGAATGTATGATTGTGATTGCATGATTGTGATTGTATGATTCTGATTGTTTGATTGTGATTGTATGATTGTGATCGTATGAATGTGATTGTATGATTGTTCTTTTCTGATTATGATCGTATGATTGTAATTGCATGATTGTGATCGTATGATTGTGATTGTATGACTGTGATTGTAAGATTGTGATTGTATGATTGCGATTGTATGATTATGATTGTATGCTTGTGATTGTATGATTGTGATTGTATGATTGTGATTGTATGATTGTGATTGTATGATTGTGATCGTATGATTGTGATCGTATGATTGTGATCGTATGACTGTGATTGTATGATTGTGATTGTATGATTGTGATTGTATGATTGTGATTGTATGATGATGATAGTATGATTCTGATTGTATGATTGTGGTTGCATGATTGTGATTGTATGATAGTAATTGTATGATTGTGATTGTATGATTCTGATTGTGTGATTGTGATTGTATGATTGTGATTGTATGCTTGTGATTGTATGATTGTGATTGTATGATTGCAATTTTATGAGTGTGATTACATGATTGTGATTGCATGATTGTAATTGTATAGTTATGATTGTACGATTGTGATTGTATGCTTGCGATTGTATGATAGTAATTGTATGATTGTGATTGTATGATTGTGATTGTATGATTGTGATTGTATGACCATGATAGTATGATTGTGATTGTATGATTGTGATTGTATGATTGCGATAGTATGATTGTGATTGTATGATTGTGGTTGCATGATTGTGATTGTATGATTGTGACTGTATGATTGTGATCGTATGATTGTGATCGTATGATTGTGATTGTATGATTGTGATTGTATGATGGCGACTGTATTATTGTGATTGTATGATTGTGATTGTATGTTTGTGATTGTATGATTGTGATTGTATCGTTGTGATTGTATGATTGTGATTGTATGATCGTGATTGTACGATTGTGATTGTATGCTTGTGATTGTATGATTGTGATTGTATGGTGGTGATTGTATGAATGTGATTGTATGATTGTTTTTGTATGATTGTGATCGTATGATTGTGATCGTATGATTGTGATCGTATGGTTGTGATCGCATGATTGTGATCGAATGATTGTGATCGTATGATTGTGGTCGTATGATTGTGATTGTATGATTGTGATTGTATGATTGTGATAGTATGATTGTGATTCTATGATGGCGACTGTATTATTGTGATTGTATGATTGTGATTGTATGTTTGTGATTGTATGATTGTGATTGTATGATTGTGATCGTATGATTGTGATCGTATGATTGTGATTGTATGATTGTGATTGCATGATTGTGATTGTATGATTGCGATTTTATGGTTGTGATTGTATGATTGTGTTTTGGAGATTGTAAGTGTATGATTGCGATTTTATGATTGTGATTGTATGATTGTGATTGTATGATAGTAATTGTATGATTGTGATCGTATGATTGTGATTCTATGATTGCGATCGTATGATTGTGATCGTATGATTGTGATCGTATGATTGTGATCGTATGATTGTGATCGTATGATTGTGATCGTATGATTGTGATTGTATGATAGTAATTGTATGATTGTGATCGTATGAATGTGATTGTATGATTGTTCTTTTCTGATTACGATCGTATGATTGTAATTGCATGATTGTGATCGTATGATTGTGATTGTATGACTGTGATTGTAAGATTGTGATTGTATGATTGCGATTGTATGATTATGATTCTATGATTGTGATTATATGATTGTGATTGTATGATTGTGATTGTATGATTGTGATTGTATGATTGTGATTGTATGATTGCAATTGTATGATTGTGATTCTATGATTGTGATCGTATGGTTGTGATCGTATGATTGTGATCGTATGATTGTGATCGTATGATTGTGACCGTATGATTGTGATCGTATGATTGTGATTGTATGATTGTGATTGTATGATTGTGATTGTATGGTTGTGACTGTATTGTTGTGATCGTATGATTGTGATCGTATGATTGTGATCGTATGACTGTGATTGTATGATTGTGATTGTATGATTGTGATTGTATGATTGTGATTGTATGATGATGATAGTATGATTGTGATTGTATGATTGTGGTTGCATGATTGTGATTGTATGATAGTAATTGTATGATTGTGATTGTATGATTCTGATTGTATGATTGTGATTGTATGATTGTGATTGTATGCTTGTGATTGTATGATTGTGATTGTATGGTTGTGATTGTATGAATGTGATTGTATGATTGTTTTTGTATGATTGTGATCGTAAGATTGTGATCGTATGGTTGTGATCACATGATTGTGATCGTATGATTGTGATCGTATGATTGTGATTGTATGATTGTGATTGTATGATTGTGATAGTATGATTGTGATTGTATGATTGTGAATGTATGATTGTGATTGCATGATTGTGATTGTATGATTCTGATTGTTTGATTGTGATTGTATGATTGTGATCGTATGAATGTGATTGTATGATTGTTCTTTTCTGATTATGATCGTATGATTGTAATTGCATGATTGTGATCGTATGATTGTGATTGTATGACTGTGATTGTAAGATTGTGATTGTATGCTTGTGATTGTATGATTGTGATTGTATGATTGTGATTGTATGATTGTGATTGTATGATTGTGATTGTATGATTGTGATTGTATGATTTTTATTGTACGATTGTGATTGTATGATTGTGATTGTATGCTTGTGACTGTATTGTTGTGATCGTATGATTGTGATCGTATGATTGTGATCGTATGACTGTGATTGTATGATTGTGATTGTATGATTGTGATTGTATGATTGTGATTGTATGATGATGATAGTATGATTCTGATTGTATGATTGTGGTTGCATGATTGTGATTGTATGATAGTAATTGTATGATTGTGATTGTATGATTCTGATTGTGTGATTGTGATTGTATGATTGTGATTGTATGCTTGTGATTGTATGATTGTGATTGTATGATTGTGATTGTAGGAATGTGATGATATGATTGTAATAGTGTGATTGTGGTTGTACGATTGTGAATGTATGATTGTGATTGTATGATTGTATTGCCTGATTGTGACTTTATGATTGTGATCGTATGATTGTGATTGTATGATTGTGATTGTATGATTGTGATAGTATGATTGTGATTGTATGATTGCGATTGTATGATTATGATTGTATGCTTGTGATTGTATGATTGTGATTGTATGATTGTGATTGTATGATTGTGATTGTATGATTGTGATTGTATGATTGTGATTGTATGATTTTTATTGTACGATTGTGATTGTATGATTGTGATTGTATGCTTGTGACTGTATTGTTGTGATCGTATGATTGTGATCGTATGATTGTGATCGTATGACTGTGATTGTATGATTGTGATTGTATGATTGTGATTGTATGATTGTGATTGTATGATGATGATAGTATGATTCTGATTGTATGATTGTGGTTGCATGATTGTGATTGTATGATAGTAATTGTATGATTGTGATTGTATGATTCTGATTGTGTGATTGTGATTGTATGATTGTGATTGTATGCTTGTGATTGTATGATTGTGATTGTATGATTGTGATTGTAGGAATGTGATGATATGATTGTAATAGTGTGATTGTGGTTGTACGATTGTGAATGTATGATTGTGATTGTATGATTGTATTGCCTGATTGTGACTTTATGATTGTGATTTTATGATTGTGATTGTATGATTGTGATTGTATGATTGTGATAGTATGATTGTGATTGTATGATGGCGACTGTATTATTGTGATTGTATGATTGTGATTGTATGTTTGTGATTGTATGATTGGGATTGTATGATTGTGATTGTATGATTGTGATTCTATGATTGTGATTGTATGATTGTGATTGTATGATTTTTATTGTACGATTGTGATTGTATGATTGTGATTGTATGAATGTGATTGCATGATTGTGATTGCATGATTGTGATTGTATGATTGTGATCGTATGAATGTGATTGTATGATTGTTCTTTTCTGATTATGATCGTATGATTGTAATTGCATGATTGTGATCGTATGATTGTGATTGTATGACTGTGATTGTAAGATTGTGATTGTATGATTGCGATTGTATGATTATGATTGTATGCTTGTGATTGTATGATTGTGATTGTATGATTGTGATTGTATGATTGTGATTGTATGATTGTGATTGTATGATTGTGATTGTATGATTTTTATTGTACGATTGTGATTGTATGATTGTGATTGTATGCTTGTGACTGTATTGTTGTGATCGTATGATTGTGATCGTATGATTGTGATCGTATGACTGTGATTGTATGATTGTGATTGTATGATTGTGATTGTATGATTGTGATTGTATGATGATGATAGTATGATTCTGATTGTATGATTGTGGTTGCATGATTGTGATTGTATGATAGTAATTGTATGATTGTGATTGTATGATTCTGATTGTGTGATTGTGATTGTATGATTGTGATTGTATGCTTGTGATTGTATGATTGTGATTGTATGATTGTGATTGTAGGAATGTGATGATATGATTGTAATAGTGTGATTGTGGTTGTACGATTGTGAATGTATGATTGTGATTGTATGATTGTATTGCCTGATTGTGACTTTATGATTGTGATCGTATGATTGTGATTGTATGATTGTGATTGTATGATTGTGATAGTATGATTGTGATTGTATGATTGCGATTGTATGATTATGATTGTATGCTTGTGATTGTATGATTGTGATTGTATGATTGTGATTGTATGATTGTGATTGTATGATTGTGATTGTATGATTGTGATTGTATGATTTTTATTGTACGATTGTGATTGTATGATTGTGATTGTATGCTTGTGACTGTATTGTTGTGATCGTATGATTGTGATCGTATGATTGTGATCGTATGACTGTGATTGTATGATTGTGATTGTATGATTGTGATTGTATGATTGTGATTGTATGATGATGATAGTATGATTCTGATTGTATGATTGTGGTTGCATGATTGTGATTGTATGATAGTAATTGTATGATTGTGATTGTATGATTCTGATTGTGTGATTGTGATTGTATGATTGTGATTGTATGCTTGTGATTGTATGATTGTGATTGTATGATTGTGATTGTAGGAATGTGATGATATGATTGTAATAGTGTGATTGTGGTTGTACGATTGTGAATGTATGATTGTGATTGTATGATTGTATTGCCTGATTGTGACTTTATGATTGTGGTCGTATGATTGTGATTGTATGATTGTGATTGTATGATTGTGATAGTATGATTGTGATTGTATGATGGCGACTGTATTATTGTGATTGTATGATTGTGATTGTATGTTTGTGATTGTATGATTGGGATTGTATGATTGTGATTGTATGATTGTGATTCTATGATTGTGATTGTATGATTGTGATTGTATGATTTTTATTGTACGATTGTGATTGTATGATTGTGATTGTATGAATGTGATTGCATGATTGTGATTGCATGATTGTGATTGTATGTTTGTGGTTATATGATTATCATTGTGTGATGATGATTGCATGAATGTGATTGTATAGTTGTGATTGTATGATTGTGAATGCATGATTGTAATTGTATAGTTGTGATTGTATGATTCTGATTGTATGCTTGTGATTGTATGATTGTGATTGTATGGTTGTGATTGTATGATTGTGATTGTATGATCGTGATTGTACGATTGTAATTGCATGCTTGTGATTGTATGATTGTGATTGTATGATTGTGATTGTATGATTGTGATTGTATGATTGTGATTGTATGATTGTGATTGTATGATTGTGATTGTGTGATTGTGATTGCATGATTGTGATTGTATGATAGTAATTGTATGATTGTGATTGTATGATTGTGATTGTATGATTGTGATTGTATGATCATGATAGTATGATCATGATAGTATGATTGTGGTTGTATGATTGTGATTGCATGATTGTGATTGTATGATAGTAATTGTATGTTTGTGATTGTACGATTGTAATTGTATGATTGTGATTGTATGATTGTGATTGTATGCTTGTGATTATATGATTGTGATTGTATGGTTGTGATTGTATGAATGTGATTGTATGATTTTTTTCGTATGATTGTGATCGTATGATTGTGATCGCATGATTGTGATCGTATGATTGTGATCTTATGATTGTTATAGTATGATATTGATTGCATGATTATGATCGTATGATTGTGGTTGTACAATTATCGTTGTATGATTGTGATTGTATGACCGTTCTTGTACGATTATGTTCGTATGATTGTAATTGCATGATTGTGATCGTATTAATGTGATTGTATGACTTTCATTGTATGATTGTGATTGTATGAATGTGATGATATCATTGTAATAGTGTGATTGTGATTGTACGATTGTGAATGTATGATTGTGATTGTATGATTGTATTGCCTGATTGTGACTTTATGATTGCGATTGTGTGATTATGATTGTATGATCGTGATTGTATGATTGTTATTGTACGATTGTAATTGTATAGTTGTGATTGTATGATTCTGATTGTATGCTTGTGATTGTATGATTGTGATTGTATGGTTGTGATTGTATGATTGTGATTGTATGATCGTGATTGTACGATTGTGATTGTATGCTTGTGATTGTATGATTGTGATTGTATGATTATCATTGTATGATGATGATTGCATGAATGTGATTGTATAGTTGTGATTGTATGATTGTGAATGCATGACTGTAATTGTATAGTTGTGATTGTATGATTCTGATTGTATGCTTGTGATTGTATGATTGTGATCGTATGATCGTGATTGTACGATTGTGATTGTATGCTTGTGATTGTATGATTGTGATTGTATGATTGTGATTGTATGATTGTGATTGTATGATAGTGATTGTATGATTGTGATTGTATGATTGTGATTGTGTGATTGTGATTGCATGATTGTGATTGTATGATAGTAATTGTATGATTGTGATTGTATGATTGTGATTGTATGATTGTGATTGTATGATTGTGATTGTATGATCATGATAGTATGATCATGATAGTATGATTGTGATTGTATGATTGTGATTGCATGATTGTGATTGTATGATAGTAATTGTATGTTTGTGATTGTACGATTGTAATTGTATGATTGTGATTGTATGATTGTGATTGTATGCTTGTGATTATATGATTGTGATTGTATGGTTGTGATTGTATGAATGTGATTGTATGATTTTTTTCGTATGATTGTGATCGTATGATTGTGATCGCATGATTGTGATCGTATGATTGTGATCTTATGATTGTTATAGTATGATATTGATTGCATGATTATGATCGTATGATTGTGGTTGTACAATTATCGTTGTATGATTGTGATTGTATGACCGTTCTTGTACGATTATGTTCGTATGATTGTAATTGCATGATTGTGATCGTATTATTGTGATTGTATGACTTTCATTGTATGATTGTGATTGTATGAATGTGATGATATGATTGTAATAGTGTGATTGTGATTGTACGATTGTGAATGTATGATTGTGATTGTATGATTGTATTGCCTGATTGTGACTTTATGATTGCGATTGTGTGATTATGATTGTATGATCGTGATTGTATGATTGTTATTGTACGATTGTAATTGTATAGTTGTGATTGTATGATTCTGATTGTATGCTTGTGATTGTATGATTGTGATTGTATGGTTGTGATTGTATGATTGTGATTGTATGATCGTGATTGTACGATTGTGATTGTATGCTTGTGATTGTATGATTGTGATTGTATGATTATCATTGTATGATGATGATTGCATGAATGTGATTGTATAGTTGTGATTGTATGATTGTGAATGCATGACTGTAATTGTATAGTTGTGATTGTATGATTCTGATTGTATGCTTGTGATTGTATGATTGTGATCGTATGATCGTGATTGTACGATTGTGATTGTATGCTTGTGATTGTATGATTGTGATTGTATGCTTGTGATTGTATGAATGTGATTGTATGATTGTTTTTGTATGATTGTGATCGTATGACTGTGATCGTATGATTGTGATCGTATGGTTGTGATCGCATGATTGTGATCGTATGATTGGGATCGTATGATTGTGATCGTATGATTGTGATTGTATGATTGTGATTGTATGATTGTGATAGTATGATTGTGATTGTATGATGGCGACTGTATTATTGTGATTGTATGATTGTGATTGTATGTTTGTGATTGTATGATGGTGATTGTATGATTGTGATTGTATGATTGTGATTGTATGATTGTGATTGTATGATTGTGATTGTATGATTGTGACTGTATGATTGTGATTGTATGATTGTGATCGTATGATTGTGATTGTATGATTGTGATTGTATGATGGCGACTGTATTATTGTGATTGTATGATTGTGATTGTATGTTTGTGATTGTATGATTGTGATTGTATCGTTGTGATTGTATGATCGTGATTGTACGATTGTGATTGTATGCTTGTGATTGTATGATTGTGATTGTATGGTGGTGATTGTATGAATGTGATTGTATGATTGTTTTTGTATGATTGTGATCGTATGATTGTGATCGTATGATTGTGATCGTATGGTTGTGATCGCATGATTGTGATCGTATGATTGTGATCGTACGATTGTGGTCGTATGATTGTGATTGTATGATTGTGATTGTATGATTGTGATAGTATGATTGTGATTCTATGATGGCGACTGTATTATTGTGATTGTATGATTGTGATTGTATGTTTGTGATTGTATGATTGTGATTGTATGATTGTGATTGTATGATTGTGATAGTATGATTGTGATTGTATGATGGCGACTGTATTATTGTGATTGTATGATTGTGATTCTATGTTTGTGATTGTATGATGGTGATTGTATGATTGTGATTGTATGATTGTGATTGTATGATTGTGATTGTATGATTGTGACTGTATGATTGTGATTGTATGATTGTGATCGTATGATTGTGATTGTATGATTGTGATTGTATGATGGCGACTGTATTATTGTGATTGTATGATTGTGATTGTATGTTTGTGATTGTATGATTGTGATTGTATCGTTGTGATTGTATGATTGTGATTGTATGATCGTGATTGTACGATTGTGATTGTATGCTTGTGATTGTATGATTGTGATTGTATGGTGGTGATTGTATGAATGTGATTGTATGATTGTTTTTGTATGATTGTGATCGTATGATTGTGATCGTATGGTTGTGATCGCATGATTGTGATCGTATGATTGTGATCGTATGATTGTGGTCGTATGATTGTGATTGTATGATTGTGATTGTATGATTGTGATAGTATGATTGTGATTCTATGATGGCGACTGTATTATTGTGATTGTATGATTGTGATTGTATGTTTGTGATTGTATGATTGTGATTGTATGATTGTGATCGTATGATTGTGATCGTATGATTGTGATTGTATGATTGTGATTGCATGATTGTGATTGTATGATTGCGATTTTATGGTTGTGATTGTATGATTGTGTTTTGGAGATTGTAAGTGTATGATTGCGATTTTATGATTGTGATTGTATGATTGTGATTGTATGATAGTAATTGTATGATTGTGATCGTATGATTGTGATTCTATGATTGCGATCGTATGATTGTGATCGTATGATTGTGATCGTATGATTGTGATCGTATGATTGTGATCGTATGATTGTGATTGTATGATAGTAATTGTATGATTGTGATCGTATGAATGTGATTGTATGATTGTTCTTTTCTGATTATGATCGTATGATTGTAATTGCATGATTGTGATCGTATGATTGTGATTGTATGACTGTGATTGTAAGATTGTGATTGTATGATTGCGATTGTATGATTATGATTCTATGATTGTGATTATATGATTGTGATTGTATGATTGTGATTGTATGATTGTGATTGTATGATTGTGATTGTATGATTGCAATTGTATGATTGTGATTCTATGATTGTGATCGTATGGTTGTGATCGTATGATTGTGATCGTATGATTGTGATCGTATGATTGTGACCGTATGATTGTGATCGTATGATTGTGATTGTATGATTGTGATTGTATGATTGTGATTGTATGGTTATGACTGTATTGTTGTGATCGTATGATTGTGATCGTATGATTTTTATTGTACGATTGTGATTGTATGATTGTGATTGTATGAATGTGATTGCATGATTGTGATTGCATGATTGTGATTGTATGTTTGTGATTATATGATTATCATTGTATGATGATGATTGCATGAATGTGATTGTATAGTTGTGATTGTATGATTGTGAATGCATGATTGTAATTGTATAGTTGTGATTGTATGATTCTGATTGTATGCTTGTGATTGTATGATTGTGATTGTATGGTTGTGATTGTTTGATTGTGATTGTATGATCGTGATTGTACGATTGTGATTGTATGCTTGTGATTGTATGATTGTGATTGTATGGTTGTGATTGCATGAATGTGATTGTATGATTGTTTTTGTATGATTGTGATCGTATGATTGTGATCGTATGATTGTGATCGTATGGTTGTGATCGCATGATTGTGATCGTATGATTGTGATCGTATGATTGTGATTGTATGATTGTGATTGTATGATTGTGATAGTATGATTGTGATTGTATGATGGCGACTGTATTATTGTGATTGTATGATTGTGATTGTATGTTTGTGATTGTATGCTTGTGATTGTATGATTGTGATTGTATGGTTGTGATTGTTTGATTGTGATTGTATGATCGTGATTGTACGATTGTGATTGTATGCTTGTGATTGTATGATTGTGATTGTATGGTTGTGATTGCATGAATGTGATTGTATGATTGTTTTTGTATGATTGTGATCGTATGATTGTGATCGTATGATTGTGATCGTATGGTTGTGATCGTATGATTGTGATTGTATGATTGTGATTGTATGATTGTGATAGTATGATTGTGATTGTATGATGGCGACTGTATCATTGTGATTGTATGATTGTGATTGTATGATTGTGATTGTATGTTTGTGATTGTATGATTGTGATTATATGATTGTGATTGTATTATTGTGATTGTATGATTGTGATTGTATGATTGTGATTGTATGATTGTGATTGTATGATTTTTATTGTACGATTGTGATTGTATGATTGTGATTGTATGAATGTGATTGCATGATTGTGATTGCATGATTGTGATTGTATGTTTGTGATTATATGATTATCATTGTATGATGATGATTGCATGAATGTGATTGTATAGTTGTGATTGTATGATTGTGAATGCATGATTGTAATTGTATAGTTGTGATTGTATGATTCTGATTGTATGCTTGTGATTGTATGATTGTGATTGTATGGTTGTGATTGTTTGATTGTGATTGTATGATCGTGATTGTACGATTGTGATTGTATGCTTGTGATTGTATGATTGTGATTGTATGGTTGTGATTGCATGAATGTGATTGTATGATTGTTTTTGTATGATTGTGATCGTATGATTGTGATCGTATGATTGTGATCGTATGGTTGTGATCGCATGATTGTGATCGTATGATTGTGATCGTATGATTGTGATTGTATGATTGTGATTGTATGATTGTGATAGTATGATTGTGATTGTATGATGGCGACTGTATTATTGTGATTGTATGATTGTGATTGTATGTTTGTGATTGTATGATTGTGATTGTATGATTGTGATTGTATGATTGTGATTGTATGATTGTGATTGTATGATTGTGACTGTATGATTGTGATTGTATGATTGTGATCGTATGATTGTGATTGTATGATTGCGATTGTATGGTTGTGATTGTATGATAGTAATTGTATGATTGTGATCGTATGACTGTGATTCTATGATTGCGATCGTATGATTGTGATCGTATGATTGTGATCGTATGATAGTGATTGTATGATAGTAATTGTATGATTGTGATCGTATGATTGTGATTGTATGATTGTGATTGTATGATTGTGATTGTATGATTGTGATTGTATGATTGTGACTGTATGATTGTGATTGTATGATTGTGATCGTATGATTGTGATTGTATGATTGCGATTGTATGGTTGTGATTGTATGATAGTAATTGTATGATTGTGATCGTATGACTGTGATTCTATGATTGCGATCGTATGATTGTGATCGTATGATTGTGATCGTATGATAGTGATTGTATGATTGTGATTGTATGATTGTGATTGTATGATTGTGATTGTATGATTGTGATTGTATGATTGTGATTGCATGACTGTGATTGTATGATTGTGATTGTATGATTTTTATTGTACGATTGTGATTGTATGATTGTGATTGTATGAATGTGATTGCATGATTGTGATCGTATGATTGTGATTGTATGATCGTGATCGTATGTTTGTGGTTGTACAATTATGGCTGTATGATTGTGATTGTATGATTGTTCTTGTATGATTATGATCGTATGATTGTAATTGCATGATTGTGATCGTATGATTGTGATTGTATGATAGTGATTGTAAGATTGTGATAGTAAGATTGTGATTGTATGATTGCGATTGTATGATTATGATTCTATGATTGTAATTATATGATTGTGATTGTATGATTGTGATTGTATGATTGTGATTGTATGGTTGCAATTGTATGATTGTGATTCTATGATTGTGATCGTATGGTTGTGATCGTATGATTGTGATCGTATGATTGTGATCGTATGATTGTGATCGTATGATTGTGATCGTATGATTGTGATTGTATGATTGTGATTGTATGGTTGTAACTGTATTGTTGTGATCGTATGATTGTGATCGTATCATTGTGATCGTATGATTGTGATCGTATGACTGTGATCGTATGATTGTGATTGTATGATTGTGATTGTATGATTGTGATTGTATGATTGCGATTGTATGATTGCAATTTTATGAGTGTGATTACATGATTGTGATTGCATGATTGTAATTGTATAGTTATGATTGTACGATTGTGATTGTATGCTTGCGATTGTATGATTGTGATTGTATGATTGTGATTGTATGATTGTGATTGTATGATTTTTATTGTACGATTGTGATTGTATGAATGTGATTGCATGATAGTGATTGCATGATTGTGATTGTATGTTTGTGATTATATGATTATCATTGTATGATGATGATTGCATGAATGTGATTGTATAGTTGTGATTGTATGATTGTGAATGCATGATTGTAATTGTATAGTTGTGATTGTATGATTCTGATTGTATGCTTGTGATTGTATGATTGTGATTGTATGGTTGTGATTGTATGATTGTGATTGTATGATTGTGATAGTATGATTGTGATTGTATGATGGCGACTGTATTATTGTGATTGTATGATTGTGATTGTATGTTTGTGATTGTATGATTGTGATTGTATGATTGTGATTGTATGATTGTGATTGTATGATTGTGATTGTACGATTGTGAATGTATGATTGTGATTGTATGATTGTATTGCCTGATTGTGACTTTATGATTGTGATCGTATGATTGTGATTGTATGATTGTGATTGTATGATTGTGATAGTATGATTGTGATTGTATGATGGCGACTGTATTATTGTGATTTAATGATTGTGATTGTATGTTTGTGATTGTATGATTGGGATTGTATGATTGTGATTGTATGATTGTGATTCTATGCTTGTGATTGTATGATTGTGATTGTATGATTTTTATTGTACGATTGTGATTGTATGATTGTGATTGTATGAATGTGATTGCATGATTGTGATTGCATGATTGTGATTGTATGTTTGTGATTATATGATTATCATTGTGTGATGATGATTGCATGAATGTGATTGTATAGTTGTGATTGTATGATTGTGAATGCATGATTGTAATTGTATAGTTGTGATTGTATGATTCTGATTGTATGCTTGTGATTGTATGATTGTGATTGTATGGTTGTGATTGTATGATTGTGATTGTATGATCGTGATTCTACGATTGTGATTGTATGCTTGTGATTGTATGATTGTGATTGTATGATTATCATTGTATGATGATGATTGCATGAATGTGATTGTATAGTTGTGATTGTATGATTGTGAATGCATGATTGTAATTGTATAGTTGTGATTGTATGATTCTGATTGTATGCTTGTGATTGTATGATTGTGATTGCATGGTTGTGATTGTATGATTGTGATTGTATGATCGTGATTGTATGCTTGTGATTGTATGATTGTGATTGTATGGTTGTGATTGTATGATTGTGATTGTATGATCGTGATTCTAAGATTGTGATTGTATGCTTGTGATTGTATGATTGTGATTGTATGATTATCATTGTATGATGATGATTGCATGAATGTGATTGTATAGTTGTGATTGTATGATTGTGAATGCATGATTGTAATTGTATAGTTGTGATTGTACGATTGTGATCGTATGATTGTGATCGTATGGTTGTGATCGCATGATTGTGATCGTATGACTGTGATTCTATGATTGCGATCGTATGATTGTGATCGTATGATTGTGATCGTATGATAGTGATTGTATGATAGTAATTGTATGATTGTGATCGTATGATTGTGATTGTATGATCGTGATCGTATGTTTGTGGTTGTACAATTATGGCTGTATGATTGTGATTGTATGATTGTTCTTGTATGATTATGATCGTATGATTGTAATTGCATGATTGTGATCGTATGATTGTGATTGTATGATTGTGATTGTAAGATTGTGATAGTAAGATTGTGATTGTATGATTGCGATTGTATGATTATGATTCTATGATTGTAATTATATGATTGTGATTGTATGATTGTGATTGTATGATTGTGATTGTATGGTTGCAATTGTATGATTGTGATTCTATGATTGTGATCGTATGGTTGTGATCGTATGATTGTGATCGTATGATTGTGATCGTAAGATTGTGATTGTATGATTGTGATTGTATGGTTGTGACTGTATTGTTGTGATCGTATGATTGTGATCGTATGATTGTGATCGTATGATTGTGATCGTATGATTGTGATCGTATGACTGTGATCGTATGATTGTGATTTTATGATTGTGATTGTATGATTGTGATTGTATGATTGCGATTGTATGATTGCAATTTTATGAGTGTGATTACATGATTGTGATTGCATGATTGTAATTGTATAGTTATGATTGTACGATTGTGATTGTATGCTTGTGATTGTATGATTGTGATTGTATGATTATCATTGTATGATGATGATTGCATGAATGTGATTGTATAGTTGTGATTGTATGATTGTGAATGCATGATTGTAATTGTATAGTTGTGATTGTATGATTCTGATTGTATGCTTGTGATTGTATGATTGTGATTGTATGGTCGTGATTGTACGATTGTGACTGTATGCTTGTGATTGTATGATTGTGATTGTATGGTTGTGATTGTATGAATGTGATTGTATGATTGTTTTTGTATGATTGTGATCGTATGATTGTGATCGTATGATTGTGATCGTATGATTGTGATCGTATGATTGTGATCGTATGGTTGTGATCGCATGATTGTGATCGTATGATTGTGATCGTATGATTGTGATCGTATGATTGTGATTGTATGATTGTGATCGTATGACTGTGATTGTAAGATTGTGATTGTATGATTGCGATTGTATGATTATGATTCTATGATTGTGATTATATGATTGTGATTGTATGATTGTGATTGTATGATTGTGATTGTATGATTGTGATTGTATGATTGTGATTGCATGACTGTGATTGTATAATTGTGATTGTATGATTTTTATTGTACGATTGTGATTGTATGATTGTGATTGTATGAATGTGATTGCATGATTGTGATTGCATGATTGTGATTGTATGTTTGTGATTATATGATTATCATTGTATGATGATGATTGCATGAATGTGATTGTATAGTTGTGATTGTATGATTGTGAATGCATGATTGTAATTGTATAGTTGTGATTGTATGATTCTGATTGTATGCTTGTGATTGTATGATTGTGATCGTATGATTGTGATTGTATGATTGTGATTGTAAGATTGTGATAGTAAGATTGTGATTGTATGATTGCGATTGTATGATTATGATTCTATGATTGTAATTATATGATTGTGATTGTATGATTGTGATTGTATGATTGTGATTGTATGGTTGCAATTGTATGATTGTGATACTATGATTGTGATCGTATGGTTGTGATCGTATGATTGTGATCGTATGATTGTGATCGTATGATTGTGATTGTATGATTGTGATTGTATGGTTGTAACTGTATTGTTGTGATCGTATGATTGTGATCGTATGATTGTGATCGTATGATTGTGATCGTATGATTGTGATCGTATGACTGTGATCGTATGATTGTGATTTTATGATTGTGATTGTATGATTGTGATTGTATGATTGCGATTGTATGATTGCAATTTTATGAGTGTGATTACATGATTGTGATTGCATGATTGTAATTGTATAGTTATGATTGTACGATTGTGATTGTATGCTTGCGATTGTATGATTGTGATTGTATGATTTTTATTGCACGATTGTGATTGTATGATTGTGATTGTATGAATGTGATTGCATGATTGTGATTGCATGATTGTGATTGTATGTTTGTGATTATATGATTATCATTGTATGATGATGATTGCATGAATGTGATTGTATGGTTGTGATTGTATGATTGTGAATGCATGATTGTAATTGTATAGTTGTGATTGTATGATTCTGATTGTATGCTTGTGATTGTATGATTGTGATTGTATGGTTGTGATTGTATGATTGTGATTGTATGATCGTGATTGTACGATTGTGATTGTATGCTTGTGATTGTATGATTGTGATTGTATGGTTGTGATTGCATGAATGTGATTGTATGATTGTTTTTGTATGATTGTGATCGAATGATTGTGATCGTATGATTGTGATCGTATGGTTGTGATCGCATGATTGTGATCGTATGATTGTGATCGTATGATTGTGATTGTATGATTGTGATTGTATGATTGTGATAGTATGATTGTGATTGTATGATGGCGACTGTATTATTGTGATTGTATGATTATGATCGTATGATTGTAATTGCATGATTGTGATCGTATGATTGTGATTGTATGATTGTGATTGTAAGATTGTGATAGTAAGATTGTGATTGTATGATTGCGATTGTATGATTATGATTCTATGATTGTAATTATATGATTGTGATTGTATGATTGTGATTGTATGGTTGCAATTGTATGATTGTGATTCTATGATTGTGATCGTATGGTTGTGATCGTATGATTGTGATCGTATGATTGTGATCGTATGATTGTGATCGTATGATTGTGATTTTATGATTGTGATTGTATGGTTGTAACTGTATTGTTGTGATCGTATGATTGTGATCGTATGATTGTGATCGTATGATTGTGATCGTATGACTGTGATCGTATGATTGTGATTGTATGATTATGATTGTATGATTGTGATTGTATGATTGCGATTGTATGATTGCAATTTTATGAGTGTGATTACATGATTGTGATTGCATGATTGTAATTGTATAGTTATGATTGTACGATTGTGATTGTATGCTTGCGATTGTATGATTGTGATTGTATGATTGTGATTGTATGATTGTGATTGTGTGATTGTGATTGCATGATTGTGATTGTATGATAGTAATTGTATGATTGTGATTGTATGATTGTGATTGTATGATTGTGATTGTATGATCATGATAGTATGATTGTGATTGTATGATTGTGATTGCATGATTGTGATTGTATGATAGTAATTGTATGATTGTGATTGTATGATTGTAATTGTATTATTGTGATTGCATGATTGTGATTGTATGCTTGTGATTATATGATTGTGATTGTAGGGTTGTGATTGTATGAATGTGATTGTATGATTTTTTTCGTATGATTATGATCGTATGATTGTGATCGTATGGTTGTGATCGCATGATTGTGATCGTATGATTGTGATCTTATGATTGTTATAGTATGATATTGATTGCATGATTATGATCGTATGATTGTGGTTGTACAATTATCGTTGTATGATTGTGATTGTATGACCGTTCTTGTATGATTATGTTCGTATGATTGTAATTGCATGATTGTGATCGTATTATTGTGATTGTATGACTTTCATTGTATGATTGTGATTGTATGAATGTGATGATATGATTGTAAAAGTGTGATTGTGATTGTACGATTGTGAATGCATGAATGTGATTGCATGATTGTGATTGCATGATTGTGATTGTATGTTCGTGATTGTATGATTATCATTGTATGATGATAATTGCATGAATGTGATTGTATAGTTGTGATTGTATGATTTTGAATGCATGACTGTAATTGTATAGTTGTGATTGTATGATTCTGATTGTATGCTTGTGATTGTATGATTGTGATTGTATGGTTGCGATTGTATGATTGTGATTGTATGATCGTGATTGTACGATTGTGATTGTATGCTTGTGATTGTATGATTGTGATTGTATGATTATCATTGTATGATGATGATTGCATGAATGTGATTGTATAGTTGTGATTGTATGATTGTGAATGCATGATTGTAATTGTATAGTTGTGATTGTATGATTCTGATTGTATGCTTGTGATTGTATGATTGTGACTGTATGGTCGTGATTGTACGATTGTGACTGTATGCTTGTGATTGTATGATTGTGATTGTATGGTTGTGATTGTATGATTGTGATCGTATGTTTGTGGTTGTATGATTGTGATTGTATGATTGCGATTGTATGATCATGATAGTATGATTGTGATTGTATGATTGTGATTGCATGATTGTGATTGTATGATAGTAATTGTATGATTGTGATTGTATGATTGTAATTGTATGATTGTGATTGTATGATTGTGATTGTATGCTTGTGATTGTATGATTGTGATTGTATGCTTGTGATTGTATGAATGTGATTGTATGATTTTTTTCGTATGATTGTGATCGAATGATTGTGATCGTATGATTGTGATCGCATGGTTGTGATCGCATGATTGTGATCGTATGATTGTGATCGTATGATTGTGATCGTATGATTGTGATTGTATGATTGTGATTGTATGATTGCGATAGTATGATTGTGATTGTATGATTGTGGTTGCATGATTGTGATTGTATGATAGTAATTGTATGATTGTGATTGTATGAATGTGATTGCATGATTGTGATTGCATGATAGTGATTGTATGTTTGTGATTATATGATTATCATTGTATGATGATGATTGCATGAATGTGATTGTATAGTTGTGATTGTATGATTGTGAATGCATGATTGTAATTGTATAGTTGTGATTGTATGATTCTGATTGTATGCTTGTGATTGTATGATTGTGATTGTAAGGTTGTGATTGTATGATTGTGATTGTATGATCGTGATTGTACGATTGTGATTGTATGCTTGTGATTGTATGATTGTGATTGTATGGTTGTCATTGCATGAATGTGATTGTATGATTGCTTTTGTATGATTGTTTTTGTATGATTGTGATCGTATGATTGTGATCGTATGATTGTGATCGTATGGTTGTGATCGCATGATTGTGACCGTATGATTGTGATCGTATGATTGTGATTGTATGATTGTGATTGTATGATTGTGATAGTATGGTTGTGATTGTATGATGGCGACTGTATTATTGTGATTGTATGATTGTGATTGTATGTTTGTGATTGTATGATTGTGATTGTATGATTGTGATTGTATGATTGTGATTGTATGATTGTGATTGTATGATTGTGACTGTATGATTGTGATTGTATGATTGTGATCGTATGATTGTGATTGTATGATTGCGATTGTATGGTTGTGATTGTATGATTGTGTTTGGGAGATTGCAATTGTATGATTGCGATTTTGTGATTGTGATTGTATGATTGTGATTGTATGATAGTAATTGTATGATTGTGATCGTATGACTGTGATTCTATGATTGCGATCGTATGATTGTGATCGTATGATTGTGATCGTATGATTGTGATCGTATGGTTGTGATCGCATGATTGTGATCGTATGATTGTGATCGTATGATTGTGGTCGTATGATTGTGATTGTATGATTGTGATTGTATGATTGTGATAGTATGATTGTGATTGTATGATGGCGACTGTATTATTGTGATTGTATGATTGTGATTGTATGATCGTGATTGTACGATTGTGATTGTATGCTTGTGATTGTATGATTGTGATTGTATGATCGTGATTGTACGATTGTGATTGTATGCTTGTGATTGTATGATTGTGATTGTATGGTGGTGATTGTATGAAGGTGATTGTATGATTGTTTTTGTATGATTGTGATTGTATGATTGTGATTGTGTGATTGTGATTGCATGATTGTGATTGTATGATAGTAATTGAATGATTGTGATTGTATGATTGTGATTGTATGATTGTGATTGTATGATCATGATAGTATGATCATGATAGTATGATTGTGATTGTATGATTGTGATTGCATGATTGTGATTGTATGATAGTAATTGTATGTTTGTGATTGTACGATTGTAATTGTATGATTGTGATTGTATGCTTGTGATTATATGATTGTGATTGTATGGTTGTGATTGTATGAATGTGATTGTATGATTGTGAATGTATGATTGTGATTGTATGATTGTATTGCCTGATTGTGACTTTATGATTGCGATTGTGTGATTATGATTGTATGATCGTGATTGTATGATTGTTATTGTACGATTGTGATTGTATGATTGTGATTGTATGAATGTGATTGCATGATTGTGATTGCATGATTGTGATTGTATGTTTGTGATTGTATGATTATCATTGTATGATGATGATTGCATGAATGTGATTGTATTGTTGTGATTGTATGATTGTGAATGCATGATTGTAATTGTATAGTTGTGATTGTATGATTCTGATTGTATGCTTGTGATTGTATGATTGTGATTGTATGGTTGTGATTGTATGATTGTGATTGTATGATCGTGATTGTACGATTGTGATTGTATGCTTGTGATTGTATGATTGTGATTGTATGATTATCATTGTATGATGATGATTGCATGAATGTGATTGTATAGTTGTGATTGCATGATTGTGAATGCATGACTGTAATTGTATAGTTGTGATTGTATGATTCTGATTGTATGCTTGTGATTGTATGATTGTGATCGTATGATTGTGACTGTATGATTGTGATTGTATGATTGTGATCGTATGATTGTGATTGTATGATTGTGATTGTATGATGGCGACTGTATTATTGTGATTGTATGATTGTGATTGTATGTTTGTGATTGTATGATTGTGATTGTATCGTTGTGATTGTATGATTGTGATTGTATGATCGTGATTGTACGATTGTGATTGTATGCTTGTGATTGTATGATTGTGATTGTATGGTGGTGATTGTATGAATGTGATTGTATGATTGTTTTTGTATGATTGTGATCGTATGATTGTGATCGTATGATTGTGATCGTATGGTTGTGATCGCATGATTGTGATCGTATGATTGTGATCGTATGATTGTGGTCGTATGATTGTGATTGTATGATTGTGATTGTATGATTGTGATAGTATGATTGTGATTCTATGATGGCGACTGTATTATTGTGATTGTATGATTGTGATTGTATGTTTGTGATTGTATGATTGTGATTGTATGATTGTGATCGTATGATTGTGATCGTATGATTGTGATTGTATGATTGTGATTGCATGATTGTGATTGTATGATTGCGATTTTATGGTTGTGATTGTATGATTGTGTTTTGGAGATTGTAAGTGTATGATTGCGATTTTATGATTGTGATTGTATGATTGTGATTGTATGATAGTAATTGTATGATTGTGATCGTATGATTGTGATTCTATGATTGCGATCGTATGATTGTGATCGTATGATTGTGATCGTATGATTGTGATCGTATGATTGTGATCGTATGATTGTGATCGTATGATTGTGATCGTATGATTGTGATTGTATGATAGTAATTGTATGATTGTGATCGTATGAATGTGATTGTATGATTGTTCTTTTCTGATTATGATCGTATGATTGTAATTGCATGATTGTGATCGTATGATTGTGATTGTATGACTGTGATTGTAAGATTGTGATTGTATGATTGCGATTGTATGATTATGATTCTATGATTGTGATTATATGATTGTGATTGTATGATTGTGATTGTATGATTGTGATTGTATGATTGTGATTGTATGATTGTGATTGTATGATTGCAATTGTATGATTGTGATTCTATGATTGTGATCGTATGGTTGTGATCGTATGATTGTGATCGTATGATTGTGATCGTATGATTGTGACCGTATGATTGTGATCGTATGATTGTGATTGTATGATTGTGATTGTATGATTGTGATTGTATGGTTATGACTGTATTGTTGTGATCGTATGATTGTGATCGTATGATTTTTATTGTACGATTGTGATTGTATGATTGTGATTGTATGAATGTGATTGCATGATTGTGATTGCATGATTGTGATTGTATGTTTGTGATTATATGATTATCATTGTATGATGATGATTGCATGAATGTGATTGTATAGTTGTGATTGTATGATTGTGAATGCATGATTGTAATTGTATAGTTGTGATTGTATGATTCTGATTGTATGCTTGTGATTGTATGATTGTGATTGTATGGTTGTGATTGTTTGATTGTGATTGTATGATCGTGATTGTACGATTGTGATTGTATGCTTGTGATTGTATGATTGTGATTGTATGGTTGTGATTGCATGAATGTGATTGTATGATTGTTTTTGTATGATTGTGATCGTATGATTGTGATCGTATGATTGTGATCGTATGGTTGTGATCGCATGATTGTGATCGTATGATTGTGATCGTATGATTGTGATCGTATGATTGTGATTGTATGATTGTGATAGTATGATTGTGATTGTATGATGGCGACTGTATTATTGTGATTGTATGATTGTGATTGTATGTTTGTGATTGTATGCTTGTGATTGTATGATTGTGATTGTATGGTTGTGATTGTTTGATTGTGATTGTATGATTGTGATTGTATGATCGTGATTGTACGATTGTGATTGTATGCTTGTGATTGTATGATTGTGATTGTATGGTTGTGATTGCATGAATGTGATTGTATGATTGTTTTTGTATGATTGTGATCGTATGATTGTGATCGTATGATTGTGATCGTATGGTTGTGATCGTATGATTGTGATTGTATGATTGTGATTGTATGATTGTGATAGTATGATTGTGATTGTATGATGGCGACTGTATTATTGTGATTGTATGATTGTGATTGTATGATTGTGATTGTATGTTTGGGATTGTATGATTGTGATTGTATGATTGTGATTGTATTATTGTGATTGTATGATTGTGATTGTATGATTGTGATTGTATGATTGTGATTGTATGATTTTTATGGTACCATTGTGATTGTATGATTGTGATTGTATGAATGTGATTGCATGATTGTGATTGCATGATTGTGATTGTATGTTTGTGATTATATGATTATCATTGTATGATGATGATTGCATGAATGTGATTGTATAGTTGTGATTGTATGATTGTGAATGCATGATTGTAATTGTATAGTTGTGATTGTATGATTCTGATTGTATGCTTGTGATTGTATGATTGTGATTGTATGGTTGTGATTGTTTGATTGTGATTGTATGATCGTGATTGTACGATTGTGATTGTATGCTTGTGATTGTATGATTGTGATTGTATGGTTGTGATTGCATGAATGTGATTGTATGATTGTTTTTGTATGATTGTGATCATATGATTGTGATCGTATGATTGTGATCGTATGGTTGTGATCGCATGATTGTGATCGTATGATTGTGATAGTATGATTGTGATTGTATGATTGTGATTGTATGATTGTGATAGTATGATTGTGATTGTATGATGGCGACTGTATTATTGTGATTGTATGATTGTGATTGTATGTTTGTGATTGTATGATTGTGATTGTATGATTGTGATTGTATGATTGTGATTGTATGATTGTGACTGTATGATTGTGATTGTATGATTGTGATCGCATGATTGTGATCGTATGATTGTGATCGTATGATAGTGATTGTATGATAGTAATTGTATGATTGTGATCGTATGATTGTGATCGTATGGTTGTGATCGCATGATTGTGACCGTATGATTGTGATCGTATGATTGTGATTGTATGATTGTGGTTGCATGATTGTGATTGTATGATAGTAATTGTATGATTGTGATTGTATGAATGTGATTGCATGATTGTGATTGCATGATAGTGATTGTATGTTTGTGATTATATGATTATCATTGTATGATGATGATTGCATGAATGTGATTGTATAGTTGTGATTGTATGATTGTGAATGCATGATTGTAATTGTATAGTTGTGATTGTATGATTCTGATTGTATGCTTGTGATTGTATGATTGTGATTGTAAGGTTGTGATTGTATGATTGTGATTGTATGATCGTGATTGTACGATTGTGATTGTATGCTTGTGATTGTATGATTGTGATTGTATGGTTGTCATTGCATGAATGTGATTGTATGATTGTTTTTGTATGATTGTTTTTGTATGATTGTGATCGTATGATTGTGATCGTATGATTGTGATCGTATGGTTGTGATCGCATGATTGTGACCGTATGATTGTGATCGTATGATTGTGATTGTATGATTGTGATTGTATGATTGTGATAGTATGATTGTGATTGTATGAAGGCGACTGTATTATTGTGATTGTATGATTGTGATTGTATGTTTGTGATTGTATGATTGTGATTGTATGATTGTGATTGTATGATTGTGATTGTATGATTGTGATTGTATGATTGTGACTGTATGATTGTGATTGTATGATTGTGATCGTATGATTGTGATTGTATGATTGCGATTGTATGGTTGTGATTGTATGATTGTGTTTGGGAGATTGCAATTGTATGATTGCGATTTTGTGATTGTGATTGTATGATTGTGATTGTATGATAGTAATTGTATGATTGTGATCGTATGACTGTGATTCTATGATTGCGATCGTATGATTGTGATCGTATGATTGTGATCGTATGATTGTGATCGTATGGTTGTGATCGCATGATTGTGATCGTATGATTGTGATTGTATGATAGTAATTGTATGATTGTGATCGTATGAATGTGATTGTATGATTGTTCTTTTCTGATTATGATCGTATGATTGTAATTGCATGATTGTGATCGTATGATTGTGATTGTATGACTGTGATTGTAAGATTGTGATTGTATGATTGCGATTGTATGATTATGATTCTACGATTGTGATTATATGATTGTGATTGTATGATTGTGATTGTATGATTGTGATTGTATGATTGTGATTGTATGATTGCAATTGTATGATTGTGATTCTATGATTGTGATCGTATGGTTGTGATCGTATGATTGTGATCGTATGATTGTGATCGTATGATTGTGACCGTATGATTGTGATCGTATGATTGTGATTGTATGATTGTGATTGTATGATTGTGATTGTATGGTTATGACTGTATTGTTGTGATCGTATGATTGTGATCGTATGATTTTTATTGTACGATTGTGATTGTATGATTGTGATTGTATGAATGTGATTGCATGATTGTGATTGCATGATTGTGATTGTATGTTTGTGATTATATGATTATCATTGTATGATGATGATTGCATGAATGTGATTGTATAGTTGTGATTGTATGATTGTGAATGCATGATTGTAATTGTATAGTTGTGATTGTATGATTCTGATTGTATGCTTGTGATTGTATGATTGTGATTGTATGGTTGTGATTGTTTGATTGTGATTGTATGATCGTGATTGTACGATTGTGATTGTATGCTTGTGATTGTATGATTGTGATTGTATGGTTGTGATTGCATGAATGTGATTGTATGATTGTTTTTGTATGATTGTGATCGTATGATTGTGATCGTATGATTGTGATCGTATGGTTGTGATCGCATGATTGTGATCGTATGATTGTGATCGTATGATTGTGATCGTATGATTGTGATTGTATGATTGTGATAGTATGATTGTGATTGTATGATGGCGACTGTATTATTGTGATTGTATGATTGTGATTGTATGTTTGTGATTGTATGCTTGTGATTGTATGATTGTGATTGTATGGTTGTGATTGTTTGATTGTGATTGTATGATTGTGATTGTATGATCGTGATTGTACGATTGTGATTGTATGCTTGTGATTGTATGATTGTGATTGTATGGTTGTGATTGCATGAATGTGATTGTATGATTGTTTTTGTATGATTGTGATCGTATGATTGTGATCGTATGATTGTGATCGTATGGTTGTGATCGTATGATTGTGATTGTATGATTGTGATTGTATGATTGTGATAGTATGATTGTGATTGTATGATGGCGACTGTATTATTGTGATTGTATGATTGTGATTGTATGATTGTGATTGTATGTTTGGGATTGTATGATTGTGATTGTATGATTGTGATTGTATTATTGTGATTGTATGATTGTGATTGTATGATTGTGATTGTATGATTGTGATTGTATGATTTTTATGGTACCATTGTGATTGTATGATTGTGATTGTATGAATGTGATTGCATGATTGTGATTGCATGATTGTGATTGTGTGTTTGTGATTATATGATTATCATTGTATGATGATGATTGCATGAATGTGATTGTATAGTTGTGATTGTATGATTGTGAATGCATGATTGTAATTGTATAGTTGTGATTGTATGATTCTGGTTGTATGCTTGTGATTGTATGATTGTGATTGTATGGTTGTGATTGTTTGATTGTGATTGTATGATCGTGATTGTACGATTGTGATTGTATGCTTGTGATTGTATGATTGTGATTGTATGGTTGTGATTGCATGAATGTGATTGTATGATTGTTTTTGTATGATTGTGATCATATGATTGTGATCGTATGATTGTGATCGTATGGTTGTGATCGCATGATTGTGATCGTATGATTGTGATAGTATGATTGTGATTGTATGATTGTGATTGTATGATTGTGATAGTATGATTGTGATTGTATGATGGCGACTGTATTATTGTGATTGTATGATTGTGATTGTATGTTTGTGATTGTATGATTGTGATTGTATGATTGTGATTGTATGATTGTGATTGTATGATTGTGACTGTATGATTGTGATTGTATGATTGTGATCGCATGATTGTGATCGTATGATTGTGATCGTATGATAGTGATTGTATGATAGTAATTGTATGATTGTGATCGTATGATTGTGATCGTATGGTTGTGATCGCATGATTGTGACCGTATGATTGTGATCGTATGATTGTGATTGTATGATTGTGGTTGCATGATTGTGATTGTATGATAGTAATTGTATGATTGTGATTGTATGAATGTGATTGCATGATTGTGATTGCATGATAGTGATTGTATGTTTGTGATTATATGATTATCATTGTATGATGATGATTGCATGAATGTGATTGTATAGTTGTGATTGTATGATTGTGAATGCATGATTGTAATTGTATAGTTGTGATTGTATGATTCTGATTGTATGCTTGTGATTGTATGATTGTGATTGTAAGGTTGTGATTGTATGATTGTGATTGTATGATCGTGATTGTACGATTGTGATTGTATGCTTGTGATTGTATGATTGTGATTGTATGGTTGTCATTGCATGAATGTGATTGTATGATTGTTTTTGTATGATTGTTTTTGTATGATTGTGATCGTATGATTGTGATCGTATGATTGTGATCGTATGGTTGTGATCGCATGATTGTGACCGTATGATTGTGATCGTATGATTGTGATTGTATGATTGTGATTGTATGATTGTGATAGTATGATTGTGATTGTATGATGGCGACTGTATTATTGTGATTGTATGATTGTGATTGTATGTTTGTGATTGTATGATTGTGATTGTATGATTGTGATTGTATGATTGTGATTGTATGATTGTGATTGTATGATTGTGACTGTATGATTGTGATTGTATGATTGTGATCGTATGATTGTGATTGTATGATTGCGATTGTATGGTTGTGATTGTATGATTGTGTTTGGGAGATTGCAATTGTATGATTGCGATTTTGTGATTGTGATTGTATGATTGTGATTGTATGATAGTAATTGTATGATTGTGATCGTATGACTGTGATTCTATGATTGCGATCGTATGATTGTGATCGTATGATTGTGATCGTATGATTGTGATCGTATGGTTGTGATCGCATGATTGTGATCGTATGATTGTGATTGTATGATAGTAATTGTATGATTGTGATCGTATGAATGTGATTGTATGATTGTTCTTTTCTGATTATGATCGTATGATTGTAATTGCATGATTGTGATCGTATGATTGTGATTGTATGACTGTGATTGTAAGATTGTGATTGTATGATTGCGATTGTATGATTATGATTCTACGATTGTGATTATATGATTGTGATTGTATGATTGTGATTGTATGATTGTGATTGTATGATTGTGATTGTATGATTGCAATTGTATGATTGTGATTCTATGATTGTGATCGTATGGTTGTGATCGTATGATTGTGATCGTATGATTGTGATCGTATGATTGTGACCGTATGATTGTGATCGTATGATTGTGATTGTATGATTGTGATTGTATGATTGTGATTGTATGGTTATGACTGTATTGTTGTGATCGTATGATTGTGATCGTATGATTTTTATTGTACGATTGTGATTGTATGATTGTGATTGTATGATTGTGATTGTATGATTGTGATAGTATGATTGTGATTGTATGATGGCGACTGTATTATTGTGATTGTATGATTGTGATTGTATGATTGTGATTGTATGTTTGTGATTGTATGATTGTGATTGTATGATTGTGATTGTATTATTGTGATTGTATGATTGTGATTGTATGATTGTGATTGTATGATTGTGATTGTATGATTTTTATGGTACGATTGTGATTGTATGATTGTGATTGTATGAATGTGATTGCATGATTGTGATTGCATGATAGTGATTGTATGTTTGTGATTATATGATTATCATTGTATGATGATGATTGCATGAATGTGATTGTATAGTTGTGATTGTATGATTGTGAATGCATGATTGTAATTGTATAGTTGTGATTGTATGATTCTGATTGTATGCTTGTGATTGTATGATTGTGATTGTAAGGTTGTGATTGTATGATTGTGATTGTATGATCGTGATTGTACGATTGTGATTGTATGCTTGTGATTGTATGATTGTGATTGTATGGTTGTCATTGCATGAATGTGATTGTATGATTGTTTTTGTATGATTGTTTTTGTATGATTGTGATCGTATGATTGTGATCGTATGATTGTGATCGTATGGTTGTGATCGCATGATTGTGACCGTATGATTGTGATCGTATGATTGTGATTGTATGATTGTGATTGTATGATTGTGATAGTATGATTGTGATTGTATGATGGCGACTGTATTATTGTGATTGTATGATTGTGATTGTATGTTTGTGATTGTATGATTGTGATTGTATGATTGTGATTGTATGATTGTGATTGTATGATTGTGATTGTATGATTGTGACTGTATGATTGTGATTGTATGATTGTGATAGTATGATTGTGATTGTATGATGGCGACTGTATTATTGTGATTGTATGATTGTGATTGTATGTTTGTGATTGTATGATTGTGATTGTATGATTGTGATTGTATGATTGTGATTGTATGATTGTGATAGTATGATTGTGATTGTATGATGGCGACTGTATTATTGTGATTGTATGATTGTGATTGTATGATTGTGATTGTATGTTTGGGATTGTATGATTGTGATTGTATGATTGTGATTGTATTATTGTGATTGTATGATTGTGATTGTATGATTGTGATTGTATGATTGTGATTGTATGATTTTTATGGTACCATTGTGATTGTATGATTGTGATTGTATGAATGTGATTGCATGATTGTGATTGCATGATTGTGATTGTGTGTTTGTGATTATATGATTATCATTGTATGATGATGATTGCATGAATGTGATTGTATAGTTGTGATTGTATGATTGTGAATGCATGATTGTAATTGTATAGTTGTGATTGTATGATTCTGGTTGTATGCTTGTGATTGTATGATTGTGATTGTATGGTTGTGATTGTTTGATTGTGATTGTATGATCGTGATTGTACGATTGTGATTGTATGCTTGTGATTGTATGATTGTGATTGTATGGTTGTGATTGCATGAATGTGATTGTATGATTGTTTTTGTATGATTGTGATCATATGATTGTGATCGTATGATTGTGATCGTATGGTTGTGATCGCATGATTGTGATCGTATGATTGTGATAGTATGATTGTGATTGTATGATTGTGATTGTATGATTGTGATAGTATGATTGTGATTGTATGATGGCGACTGTATTATTGTGATTGTATGATTGTGATTGTATGTTTGTGATTGTATGATTGTGATTGTATGATTGTGATTGTATGATTGTGATTGTATGATTGTGACTGTATGATTGTGATTGTATGATTGTGATCGCATGATTGTGATCGTATGATTGTGATCGTATGATAGTGATTGTATGATAGTAATTGTATGATTGTGATCGTATGATTGTGATCGTATGGTTGTGATCGCATGATTGTGACCGTATGATTGTGATCGTATGATTGTGATTGTATGATTGTGGTTGCATGATTGTGATTGTATGATAGTAATTGTATGATTGTGATTGTATGAATGTGATTGCATGATTGTGATTGCATGATAGTGATTGTATGTTTGTGATTATATGATTATCATTGTATGATGATGATTGCATGAATGTGATTGTATAGTTGTGATTGTATGATTGTGAATGCATGATTGTAATTGTATAGTTGTGATTGTATGATTCTGATTGTATGCTTGTGATTGTATGATTGTGATTGTAAGGTTGTGATTGTATGATTGTGATTGTATGATCGTGATTGTACGATTGTGATTGTATGCTTGTGATTGTATGATTGTGATTGTATGGTTGTCATTGCATGAATGTGATTGTATGATTGTTTTTGTATGATTGTTTTTGTATGATTGTGATCGTATGATTGTGATCGTATGATTGTGATCGTATGGTTGTGATCGCATGATTGTGACCGTATGATTGTGATCGTATGATTGTGATTGTATGATTGTGATTGTATGATTGTGATAGTATGATTGTGATTGTATGATGGCGACTGTATTATTGTGATTGTATGATTGTGATTGTATGTTTGTGATTGTATGATTGTGATTGTATGATTGTGATTGTATGATTGTGATTGTATGATTGTGATTGTATGATTGTGACTGTATGATTGTGATTGTATGATTGTGATCGTATGATTGTGATTGTATGATTGCGATTGTATGGTTGTGATTGTATGATTGTGTTTGGGAGATTGCAATTGTATGATTGCGATTTTGTGATTGTGATTGTATGATTGTGATTGTATGATAGTAATTGTATGATTGTGATCGTATGACTGTGATTCTATGATTGCGATCGTATGATTGTGATCGTATGATTGTGATCGTATGATTGTGATCGTATGGTTGTGATCGCATGATTGTGATCGTATGATTGTGATTGTATGATAGTAATTGTATGATTGTGATCGTATGAATGTGATTGTATGATTGTTCTTTTCTGATTATGATCGTATGATTGTAATTGCATGATTGTGATCGTATGATTGTGATTGTATGACTGTGATTGTAAGATTGTGATTGTATGATTGCGATTGTATGATTATGATTCTACGATTGTGATTATATGATTGTGATTGTATGATTGTGATTGTATGATTGTGATTGTATGATTGTGATTGTATGATTGCAATTGTATGATTGTGATTCTATGATTGTGATCGTATGGTTGTGATCGTATGATTGTGATCGTATGATTGTGATCGTATGATTGTGACCGTATGATTGTGATCGTATGATTGTGATTGTATGATTGTGATTGTATGATTGTGATTGTATGGTTATGACTGTATTGTTGTGATCGTATGATTGTGATCGTATGATTTTTATTGTACGATTGTGATTGTATGATTGTGATTGTATGATTGTGATTGTATGATTGTGATAGTATGATTGTGATTGTATGATGGCGACTGTATTATTGTGATTGTATGATTGTGATTGTATGATTGTGATTGTATGTTTGTGATTGTATGATTGTGATTGTATGATTGTGATTGTATTATTGTGATTGTATGATTGTGATTGTATGATTGTGATTGTATGATTGTGATTGTATGATTTTTATGGTACGATTGTGATTGTATGATTGTGATTGTATGAATGTGATTGCATGATTGTGATTGCATGATAGTGATTGTATGTTTGTGATTATATGATTATCATTGTATGATGATGATTGCATGAATGTGATTGTATAGTTGTGATTGTATGATTGTGAATGCATGATTGTAATTGTATAGTTGTGATTGTATGATTCTGATTGTATGCTTGTGATTGTATGATTGTGATTGTAAGGTTGTGATTGTATGATTGTGATTGTATGATCGTGATTGTACGATTGTGATTGTATGCTTGTGATTGTATGATTGTGATTGTATGGTTGTCATTGCATGAATGTGATTGTATGATTGTTTTTGTATGATTGTTTTTGTATGATTGTGATCGTATGATTGTGATCGTATGATTGTGATCGTATGGTTGTGATCGCATGATTGTGACCGTATGATTGTGATCGTATGATTGTGATTGTATGATTGTGATTGTATGATTGTGATAGTATGATTGTGATTGTATGATGGCGACTGTATTATTGTGATTGTATGATTGTGATTGTATGTTTGTGATTGTATGATTGTGATTGTATGATTGTGATTGTATGATTGTGATTGTATGATTGTGATTGTATGATTGTGACTGTATGATTGTGATTGTATGATTGTGATCGTATGATTGTGATTGTATGATTGCGATTGTATGGTTGTGATTGTATGATTGTGTTTGGGAGATTGCAATTGTATGATTGCGATTTTGTGATTGTGATTGTATGATTGTGATTGTATGATAGTAATTGTATGATTGTGATCGTATGACTGTGATTCTATGATTGCGATCGTATGATTGTGATCGTATGATTGTGATCGTATGATTGTGATCGTATGGTTGTGATCGCATGATTGTGATCGTATGATTGTGATCGTATGATTGTGGTCGTATGATTGTGATTGTATGATTGTGATTGTATGATTGTGATAGTATGATTGTGATTGTATGATGGCGACTGTATTATTGTGATTGTATGATTGTGATTGTATGATCGTGATTGTACGACTGTGATTGTATGCTTGTGATTGTATGATTGTGATTGTATGATCGTGATTGTACGATTGTGATTGTATGCTTGTGATTGTATGATTGTGATTGTATGGTGGTGATTGTATGAAGGTGATTGTATGATTGTTTTTGTATGATAGTAATTGTATGATTGTGATTGTATGATTGTGATTGTATGATTGTGATTGTATGATCATGATAGTATGATCATGATAGTATGATTGTGATTGTATGATTGTGATTGCATGATTGTGATTGTATGATAGTAATTGTATGTTTGTGATTGTACGATTGTAATTGTATGATTGTGATTGTATGATTGTGATTGTATGCTTGTGATTATATGATTGTGATTGTATGGTTGTGATTGTATGAATGTGATTGTATGATTTTTTTCGTATGATTGTGATCGTATGATTGTGATCGCATGATTGTGATCGTATGATTGTGATCTTATGGTTGTTATAGTATGATATTGATTGCATGATTATGATCGTATGATTGTGGTTGTACAATTATCGTTGTATGATTGTGATTGTATGACCGTTCTTGTATGATTATGTTCGTATGATTGTAATTGCATGATTGTGATCGTATTATTGTGATTGTATGACTTTCATTGTATGATTGTGATTGTATGAATGTGATGATATGATTGTAATAGTGTGATTGTGATTGTACGATTGTGAATGTATGATTGTGATTGTATGATTGTATTGCCTGATTGTGACTTTATGATTGCGTTTGTGTGATTATGATTGTATGATCGTGATTGTATGATTGTTATTGTACGATTGTGATTGTATGATTGTGATTGTATGAATGTGATTGCATGATTGTGATTGCATGATTGTGATTGTATGTTTGTGATTGTATGATTATCATTGTATGATGATGATTGCATGAATGTGATTGTATTGTTGTGATTGTATGATTGTGAATGCATGATTGTAATTGTATAGTTGTGGTTGTATGATTCTGATTGTATGCTTGTGATTGTATGATTGTGATTGTATGGTTGTGATTGTATGATTGTGATTGTATGATCGTGATTGTACGATTGTGATTGTATGCTTGTGATTGTATGATTGTGATTGTATGATTATCATTGTATGATGATGATTGCATGAATGTGATTGTATAGTTGTGATTGTATGATTGTGAATGCATGACTGTAATTGTATAGTTGTGATTGTATGATTCTGATTGTATGCTTGTGATTGTATGATTGTGATCGTATGATCGTGATTGTACGATTGTGATTGTATGCTTGTGATTGTATGATTGTGATTGTATGCTTGTGATTGTATGAATGTGATTGTATGATTGTTTTTGTATGATTGTGATCGTATGACTGTGATCGTATGATTGTGATCGTATGGTTGTGATCGCATGATTGTGATCGTATGATTGGGATCGTATGATTGTGATCGTATGATTGTGATTGTATGATTGTGATTGTATGATTGTGATAGTATGATTGTGATTGTATGATGGCGACTGTATTATTGTGATTGTATGATTGTGATTGTATGTTTGTGATTGTATGATGGTGATTGTATGATTGTGATTGTATGATTGTGATTGTATGATTGTGATTGTATGATTGTGATTGTATGATTGTGACTGTATGATTGTGATTGTATGATTGTGATCGTATGATTGTGATTGTATGATTGTGATTGTATGATTGTGATTGTATGATGGCGACTGTATTATTGTGATTGTATGATTGTGATTGTATGTTTGTGATTGTATGATTGTGATTGTATCGTTGTGATTGTATGATTGTGATTGTATGATCGTGATTGTGCGATTGTGATTGTATGCTTGTGATTGTATGATTGTGATTGTATGGTGGTGATTGTATGAATGTGATTGTATGATTGTTTTTGTATGATTGTGATCGTATGATTGTGATCGTATGATTGTGATCGTATGGTTGTGATCGCATGATTGTGATCGTATGATTGTGATCGTATGATTGTGGTCGTATGATTGTGATTGTATGATTGTGATTGTATGATTGTGATAGTATGATTGTGATTCTATGATGGCGACTGTATTATTGTGATTGTATGATTGTGATTGTATGTTTGTGATTGTATGATTGTGATTGTATGATTGTGATCGTATGATTGTGATCGTATGATTGTGATTGTATGATTGTGATTGCATGATTGTGATTGTATGATTGCGATTTTATGGTTGTGATTGTATGATTGTGTTTTGGAGATTGTAAGTGTATGATTGCGATTTTATGATTGTGATTGTATGATTGTGATTGTATGATAGTAATTGTATGATTGTGATCGTATGATTGTGATTCTATGATTGCGATCGTATGATTGTGATCGTATGATTGTGATCGTATGATTGTGATCGTATGATTGTGATCGTATGATTGTGATTGTATGATAGTAATTGTATGATTGTGATCGTATGAATGTGATTGTATGATTGTTCTTTTCTGATTATGATCGTATGATTGTAATTGCATGATTGTGATCGTATGATTGTGATTGTATGACTGTGATTGTAAGATTGTGATTGTATGATTGCGATTGTATGATTATGATTCTATGATTGTGATTATATGATTGTGATTGTATGATTGTGATTGTATGATTGTGATTGTATGATTGTGATTGTATGATTGCAATTGTATGATTGTGATTCTATGATTGTGATCGTATGGTTGTGATCGTATGATTGTGATCGTATGGTTGTGATCGTATGATTGTGATTGTATGATTGTGATTGTATGATTGTGATAGTATGATTGTGATTGTATGATGGCGACTGTATTATTGTGATTGTATGATTGTGATTGTATGATTGTGATTGTATGTTTGTGATTGTATGATTGTGATTGTATGATTGTGATTGTATTATTGTGATTGTATGATTGTGATTGTATGATTGTGATTGTATGATTGTGATTGTATGATTTTTATGGTACGATTGTGATTGTATGATTGTGATTGTATGAATGTGATTGCATGATTGTGATTGCATGATTGTGATTGTATGATCATGATAGTATGATCATGATAGTATGATTGTGATTGTATGATTGTGATTGCATGATTGTGATTGTATGATAGTAATTGTATGTTTGTGATTGTACGATTGTAATTGTATGATTGTGATTGTATGATTGTGATTGTATGATTGTGATTGTATTATTGTGATTGTATGATTGTGATTGTATGACTGTGATTGTATGATTGTGATTGTATGATTTTTATGGTACGATTGTGATTGTATGATTGTGATTGTATGAATGTGATTGCATGATTGTGATTGCATGATTGTGATTGTATGATCATGATAGTATGATCATGATAGTATGATTGTGATTGTATGATTGTGATTGCATGATTGTGATTGTATGATAGTAATTGTATGTTTGTGATTGTACGATTGTAATTGTATGATAGTAATTGTATGATTGTGATTGTATGAATGTGATTGCATGATTGTGATTGCATGATAGTGATTGTATGTTTGTGATTATATGATTATCATTGTATGATGATGATTGCATGAATGTGATTGTATAGTTGTGATTGTATGATTGTGAATGCATGATTGTAATTGTATAGTTGTGATTGTATGATTCTGATTGTATGCTTGTGATTGTATGATTGTGATTGTAAGGTTGTGATTGTATGATTGTGATTGTATGATCGTGATTGTACGATTGTGATTGTATGCTTGTGATTGTATGATTGTGATTGAATGGTTGTCATTGCATGAATGTGATTGTATGATTGTTTTTGTATGATTGTTTTTGTATGATTGTGATCGTATGATTGTGATCGTATGATTGTGATCGTATGGTTGTGATCGCATGATTGTGACCGTATGATTGTGATCGTATGATTGTGATTGTATGATTGTCATTGTATGATTGTGATAGTATGATTGTGATTGTATGATGGCGACTGTATTATTGTGATTGTATGATTGTGATTGTATGTTTGTGATTGTATGATTGTGATTGTATGATTGTGATTGTATGATTGTGATTGTATGATTGTGATTGTATGATTGTGACTGTATGATTGTGATTGTATGATTGTGATCGTATGATTGTGATTGTATGATTGCGATTGTATGGTTGTGATTGTATGATTGTGTTTGGGAGATTGCAATTGTATGATTGCGATTTTGTGATTGTGATTGTATGATTGTGATTGTATGATAGTAATTGTATGATTGTGATCGTATGACTGTGATTCTATGATTGCGATCGTATGATTGTGATCGTATGATTGTGATCGTATGATTGTGATCGTATGGTTGTGATCGCATGATTGTGATCGTATGATTGTGATCGTATGATTGTGGTCGTATGATTGTGATTGTATGATTGTGATTGTATGATTGTGATAGTATGATTGTGATTGTATGATGGCGACTGTATTATTGTGATTGTATGATTGTGATTGTATGATCGTGATTGTACGATTGTGATTGTATGCTTGTGATTGTATGATTGTGATTGTATGATCGTGATTGTACGATTGTAATTGTATGCTTGTGATTGTATGATTGTGATTGTATGGTGGTGATTGTATGAAGGTGATTGTATGATTGTTTTTGTATGATTGTGATTGTATGATTGTGATTGTGTGATTGTGATTGCATGATTGTGATTGTATGATAGTAATTGTATGATTGTGATTGTATGATTGTGATTGTATGATTGTGATCGTATGATTGTGATTGTATGATTGTGATTGTATGATGGCGACTGTATTATTGTGATTGTATGATTGTGATTGTATGTTTGTGATTGTATGATTGTGATTGTATCGTTGTGATTGTATGATTGTGATTGTATGATCGTGATTGTGCGATTGTGATTGTATGCTTGTGATTGTATGATTGTGATTGTATGGTGGTGATTGTATGAATGTGATTGTATGATTGTTTTTGTATGATTGTGATCGTATGATTGTGATCGTATGATTGTGATCGTATGGTTGTGATCGCATGATTGTGATCGTATGATTGTGATCGTATGATTGTGGTCGTATGATTGTGATTGTATGATTGTGATTGTATGATTGTGATAGTATGATTGTGATTCTATGATGGCGACTGTATTATTGTGATTGTATGATTGTGATTGTATGTTTGTGATTGTATGATTGTGATTGTATGATTGTGATCGTATGATTGTGATCGTATGATTGTGATTGTATGATTGTGATTGCATGATTGTGATTGTATGATTGCGATTTTATGGTTGTGATTGTATGATTGTGTTTTGGAGATTGTAAGTGTATGATTGCGATTTTATGATTGTGATTGTATGATTGTGATTGTATGATAGTAATTGTATGATTGTGATCGTATGATTGTGATTCTATGATTGCGATCGTATGATTGTGATCGTATGATTGTGATCGTATGATTGTGATCGTATGATTGTGATCGTATGATTGTGATTGTATGATAGTAATTGTATGATTGTGATCGTATGAATGTGATTGTATGATTGTTCTTTTCTGATTATGATCGTATGATTGTAATTGCATGATTGTGATCGTATGATTGTGATTGTATGACTGTGATTGTAAGATTGTGATTGTATGATTGCGATTGTATGATTATGATTCTATGATTGTGATTATATGATTGTGATTGTATGATTGTGATTGTATGATTGTGATTGTATGATTGTGATTGTATGATTGCAATTGTATGATTGTGATTCTATGATTGTGATCGTATGGTTGTGATCGTATGATTGTGATCGTATGGTTGTGATCGTATGATTGTGATTGTATGATTGTGATTGTATGATTGTGATAGTATGATTGTGATTGTATGATGGCGACTGTATTATTGTGATTGTATGATTGTGATTGTATGATTGTGATTGTATGTTTGTGATTGTATGATTGTGATTGTATGATTGTGATTGTATTATTGTGATTGTATGATTGTGATTGTATGATTGTGATTGTATGATTGTGATTGTATGATTTTTATGGTACGATTGTGATTGTATGATTGTGATTGTATGAATGTGATTGCATGATTGTGATTGCATGATTGTGATTGTATGATCATGATAGTATGATCATGATAGTATGATTGTGATTGTATGATTGTGATTGCATGATTGTGATTGTATGATAGTAATTGTATGTTTGTGATTGTACGATTGTAATTGTATGATTGTGATTGTATGATTGTGATTGTATGATTGTGATTGTATTATTGTGATTGTATGATTGTGATTGTATGACTGTGATTGTATGATTGTGATTGTATGATTTTTATGGTACGATTGTGATTGTATGATTGTGATTGTATGAATGTGATTGTATGATTGTGATTGCATGATTGTGATTGTATGATCATGATAGTATGATCATGATAGTATGATTGTGATTGTATGATTGTGATTGCATGATTGTGATTGTATGATAGTAATTGTATGTTTGTGATTGTACGATTGTAATTGTATGATAGTAATTGTATGATTGTGATTGTATGAATGTGATTGCATGATTGTGATTGCATGATAGTGATTGTATGTTTGTGATTATATGATTATCATTGTATGATGATGATTGCATGAATGTGATTGTATAGTTGTGATTGTATGATTGTGAATGCATGATTGTAATTGTATAGTTGTGATTGTATGATTCTGATTGTATGCTTGTGATTGTATGATTGTGATTGTAAGGTTGTGATTGTATGATTGTGATTGTATGATCGTGATTGTACGATTGTGATTGTATGCTTGTGATTGTATGATTGTGATTGAATGGTTGTCATTGCATGAATGTGATTGTATGATTGTTTTTGTATGATTGTTTTTGTATGATTGTGATCGTATGATTGTGATCGTATGATTGTGATCGTATGGTTGTGATCGCATGATTGTGACCGTATGATTGTGATCGTATGATTGTGATTGTATGATTGTGATTGTATGATTGTGATAGTATGATTGTGATTGTATGATGGCGACTGTATTATTGTGATTGTATGATTGTGATTGTATGTTTGTGATTGTATGATTGTGATTGTATGATTGTGATTGTATGATTGTGATTGTATGATTGTGATTGTATGATTGTGACTGTATGATTGTGATTGTATGATTGTGATCGTATGATTGTGATTGTATGATTGCGATTGTATGGTTGTGATTGTATGATTGTGTTTGGGAGATTGCAATTGTATGATTGCGATTTTGTGATTGTGATTGTATGATTGTGATTGTATGATAGTAATTGTATGATTGTGATCGTATGACTGTGATTCTATGATTGCGATCGTATGATTGTGATCGTATGATTGTGATCGTATGATTGTGATCGTATGGTTGTGATCGCATGATTGTGATCGTATGATTGTGAACGTATGATTGTGGTCGTATGATTGTGATTGTATGATTGTGATTGTATGATTGTGATAGTATGATTGTGATTGTATGATGGCGACTGTATTATTGTGATTGTATGATTGTGATTGTATGATCGTGATTGTACGATTGTGATTGTATGCTTGTGATTGTATGATTGTGATTGTATGATCGTGATTGTACGATTGTAATTGTATGCTTGTGATTGTATGATTGTGATTGTATGGTGGTGATTGTATGAAGGTGATTGTATGATTGTTTTTGTATGATTGTGATTGTATGATTGTGATTGTGTGATTGTGATTGCATGATTGTGATTGTATGATAGTAATTGTATGATTGTGATTGTATGATTGTGATTGTATGATTGTGATTGTATGATCATGATAGTATGATCATGATAGTATGATTGTGATTGTATGATTGTGATTGCATGATTGTGATTGTATGATAGTAATTGTATGTTTGTGATTGTACGATTGTAATTGTATGATTGTGATTGTATGATTGTGATTGTATGCTTGTGATTATATGATTGTGATTGTATGGTTGTGATTGTATGAATGTGATTGTATGATTTTTTTCGTATGATTGTGATCGTATGATTGTGATCGCATGATTGTGATCGTATGATTGTGATCTTATGGTTGTTATAGTATGATATTGATTGCATGATTATGATCGTATGATTGTGGTTGTACAATTATCGTTGTATGATTGTGATTGTATGACCGTTCTTGTATGATTATGTTCGTATGATTGTAATTGCATGATTGTGATCGTATTATTGTGATTGTATGACTTTCATTGTATGATTGTGATTGTATGAATGTGATGATATGATTGTAATAGTGTGATTGTGATTGTACGATTGTGAATGTATGATTGTGATTGTATGATTGTATTGCCTGATTGTGACTTTATGATTGCGATTGTGTGATTATGATTGTATGATCGTGATTGTATGATTGTTATTGTACGATTGTGATTGTATGATTGTGATTGTATGAATGTGATTGCATGATTGTGATTGCATGATTGTGATTGTATGTTTGTGATTGTATGATTATCATTGTATGATGATGATTGCATGAATGTGATTGTATTGTTGTGATTGTATGATTGTGAATGCATGATTGTAATTGTATAGTTGTGGTTGTATGATTCTGATTGTATGCTTGTGATTGTATGATTGTGATTGTATGGTTGTGATTGTATGATTGTGATTGTATGATCGTGATTGTACGATTGTGATTGTATGCTTGTGATTGTATGATTGTGATTGTATGATTATCATTGTATGATGATGATTGCATGAATGTGATTGTATAGTTGTGATTGTATGATTGTGAATGCATGACTGTAATTGTATGGTTGTGATTGTATGATTCTGATTGTATGCTTGTGATTGTATGATTGTGATCGTATGATCGTGATTGTACGATTGTGATTGTATGCTTGTGATTGTATGATTGTGATTGTATGCTTGTGATTGTATGAATGTGATTGTATGATTGTTTTTGTATGATTGTGATCGTATGACTGTGATCGTATGATTGTGATCGTATGGTTGTGATCGCATGATTGTGATCGTATGATTGGGATCGTATGATTGTGATCGTATGATTGTGATTGTATGATTGTGATTGTATGATTGTGATAGTATGATTGTGATTGTATGATGGCGACTGTATTATTGTGATTGTATGATTGTGATTGTATGTTTGTGATTGTATGATGGTGATTGTATGATTGTGATTGTATGATTGTGATTGTATGATTGTGATTGTATGATTGTGATTGTATGATTGTGACTGTATGATTGTGATTGTATGATTGTGATCGTATGATTGTGATTGTATGATTGTGATTGTATGATTGTGATAGTATGATTGTGATTCTATGATGGCGACTGTATTATTGTGATTGTATGATTGTGATTGTATGTTTGTGATTGTATGATTGTGATTGTATGATTGTGATCGTATGATTGTGATCGTATGATTGTGATTGTATGATTGTGATTGCATGATTGTGATTGTATGATTGCGATTTTATGGTTGTGATTGTATGATTGTGTTTTGGAGATTGTAAGTGTATGATTGCGATTTTATGATTGTGATTGTATGATTGTGATTGTATGATAGTAATTGTATGATTGTGATCGTATGATTGTGATTCCATGATTGCGATCGTATGATTGTGATCGTATGATTGTGATCGTATGATTGTGATCGTATGATTGTGATCGTATGATTGTGATTGTATGATAGTAATTGTATGATTGTGATCGTATGAATGTGATTGTATGATTGTTCTTTTCTGATTATGATCGTATGATTGTAATTGCATGATTGTGATCGTATGATTGTGATTGTATGACTGTGATTGTAAGATTGTGATTGTATGATTGCGATTGTATGATTATGATTCTATGATTGTGATTATATGATTGTGATTGTATGATTGTGATTGTATGATTGTGATTGTATGATTGTGATTGTATGATTGCAATTGTATGATTGTGATTCTATGATTGTGATCGTATGGTTGTGATCGTATGATTGTGATCGTATGGTTGTGATCGTATGATTGTGATTGTATGATTGTGATTGTATGATTGTGATAGTATGATTGTGATTGTATGATGGCGACTGTATTATTGTGATTGTATGATTGTGATTGTATGATTGTGATTGTATGTTTGTGATTGTATGATTGTGATTGTATGATTGTGATTGTATTATTGTGATTGTATGATTGTGATTGTATGATTGTGATTGTATGATTGTGATTGTATGATTTTTATGGTACGATTGTGATTGTATGATTGTGATTGTATGAATGTGATTGCATGATTGTGATTGCATGATTGTGATTGTATGTTTGTGATTATATGATTATCATTGTATGATGATGATTGCATGAATGTGATTGTATAGTTGTGATTGTATGATTGTGAATGCATGATTGTAATTGTATAGTTGTGATTGTATGATTCTGATTGTATGCTTGTGATTGTATGATTGTGATTGTATGGTTGTGATTGTTTGATTGTGATTGTATGATCGTGATTGTATGATTGTGATTGTATGATTGTGATTGTATGATTGCAATTGTATGATTGTGATTCTATGATTGTGATCGTATGGTTGTGATCGTATGATTGTGATCGTATGGTTGTGATCGTATGATTGTGATTGTATGATTGTGATTGTATGATTGTGATAGTATGATTGTGATTGTATGATGGCGACTGTATTATTGTGATTGTATGATTGTGATTGTATGATTGTGATTGTATGTTTGTGATTGTATGATTGTGATTGTATGATTGTGATTGTATTATTGTGATTGTATGATTGTGATTGTATGATTGTGATTGTATGATTGTGATTGTATGATTTTTATGGTACGATTGTGATTGTATGATTGTGATTGTATGAATGTGATTGCATGATTGTGATTGCATGATTGTGATTGTATGTTTGTGATTATATGATTATCATTGTATGATGATGATTGCATGAATGTGATTGTATAGTTGTGATTGTATGATTGTGAATGCATGATTGTAATTGTATAGTTGTGATTGTATGATTCTGATTGTATGCTTGTGATTGTATGATTGTGATTGTATGGTTGTGATTGTTTGATTGTGATTGTATGATCGTGATTGTACGATTGTGATTGTATGCTTGTGATTGTATGATTGTGATTGTATGGTTGTGATTGCATGAATGTGATTGTATGATTGTTTTTGTATGATTGTGATCGTATGATTGTGATCGTATGATTGTGATCGTATGGTTGTGATCGCATGATTGTGATCGTATGATTGTCATCGTATGATTGTGATTGTATGATTGTGATTGTATGATTGTAATAGTATGATTGTGATTGTATGATGGCGACTGTATTATTGTGATTGTATGATTGTGATTATATGTTTGTGATTGTATGATTGTGATTGTATGATTGTGATTGTATGATTGTGATTGTATGATTGTGACTGTATGATTGTGATTGTATGATTGTGATCGTATGATTGTGATTGTATGATTGCGATTGTATGGTTGTGATTGTATGATACTAATTGTATGATTGTGATCGTATGACTGTGATTCTATGATTGCGATCGTATGATTGTGATCGTATGATTGTGATCGTATGATAGTGATTGTATGATAGTAATTGTATGATTGTGATCGTATGATTGTGATTGTATGATTGTGATTGTATGATTGTGATTGTATGATTGTGATTGTATGATTGTGACTGTATGATTGTGATTGTATGATTGTGATCGTATGATTGTGATTGTATGATTGCGATTGTATGGTTGTGATTGTATGATAGTAATTGTATGATTGTGATCGTATGACTGTGATTCTATGATTGCGATCGTATGATTGTGATCGTATGATTGTGATCGTATGATAGTGATTGTATGATAGTAATTGTATGATTGTGATCGTATGATTGTGATTGTATGATCGTGATCGTATGTTTGTGGTTGTACAATTATGGCTGTATGATTGTGATTGTATGATTGTTCTTGTATGATTATGATCGTATGATTGTAATTGCATGATTGTGATCGTATGATTGTGATTGTATGATTGTGATTGTAAGATTGTGATAGTAAGATTGTGATTGTATGATTGCGACTGTATGATTATGATTCTATGATTGTAATTATATGATTGTGATTGTATGATTGTGATTGTATGATTGTGATTGTATGGTTGCAATTGTATGATTGTGATTCTATGATTGTGATCGTATGGTTGTGATCGTATGATTGTGATCGTATGATTGTGATCGTATGATTGGGTTCGTATGATTGTGATCGTATGATTGTGATTGTATGATTGTGATTGTATGGTTGTAACTGTATTGTTGTGATCGTATGATTGTGATCGTATCATTGTGATCGTATGATTGTGATCGTATGACTGTGATCGTATGATTGTGATTGTATGATTGTGATTGTATGATTGTGATTGTATGATTGCGATTGTATGATTGCAATTTTATGAGTGTGATTACATGATTGTGATTGCATGATTGTAATTGTATAGTTATGATTGTACGATTGTGATTGTATGCTTGCGATTGTATGATTGTGATTGTATGATTGTGATTGTATGATTTTTATTGTACGATTGTGATTGTATGAATGTGATTGCATGATAGTGATTGCATGATTGTGATTGTATGTTTGTGATTATATGATTACCATTGTATGATGATGATTGCATGAATGTGATTGTATAGTTGTGATTGTATGATTGTGAATGCATGATTGTAATTGTATAGTTGTGATTGTATGATTCTGATTGTATGCTTGTGATTGTATGATTGTGATTGTATGGTTGTGATTGTATGATTGTGATTGTATGATTGTGATAGTATGATTGTGATTGTATGATGGCGACTGTATTATTGTGATTGTATGATTGTGATTGTATGTTTGTGATTGTATGATTGTGATTGTATGATTGTGATTGTATGATTGTGATTGTATGATTGTGATTGTATGATTGTGATTGTACGATTGTGAATGTATGATTGTGATTGTATGATTGTATTGCCTGATTGTGACTTTATGATTGTGATCGTATGATTGTGATTGTATGATTGTGATTGTATGATTGTGATAGTATGATTGTGATTGTATGATGGCGACTGTATTATTGTGATTTAATGATTGTGATTGTATGTTTGTGATTGTATGATTGGGATTGTATGATTGTGATTGTATGATTGTGATTCTATGCTTGTGATTGTATGATTGTGATTGTATGATTTTTATTGTACGATTGTGATTGTATGATTGTGATTGTATGAATGTGATTGCATGATTGTGATTGCATGATTGTGATTGTATGTTTGTGATTATATGATTATCATTGTGCGATGATGATTGCATGAATGTGATTGTATAGTTGTGATTGTATGATTGTGAATGCATGATTGTAATTGTATAGTTGTGATTGTATGATTCTGATTGTATGCTTGTGATTGTATGATTGTGATTGTATGGTTGTGATTGTATGATTGTGATTGTATGATCGTGATTCTACGATTGTGATTGTATGCTTGTGATTGTATGATTGTGATTGTATGATTATCATTGTATGATGATGATTGCATGAATGTGATTGTATAGTTGTGATTGTATGATTGTGAATGCATGATTGTAATTGTATAGTTGTGATTGTATGATTCTGATTGTATGCTTGTGATTGTATGATTGTGATTGTATGGTTGTGATTGTATGATTGTGATTGTATGATTGTGATAGTATGATTGTGATTGTATGATGGCGACTGTATTATTGTGATTGTATGATTGTGATTGTATGTTTGTGATTGTATGATTGTGATTGTATGATTGTGATTGTATGATTGTGATTGTATGATTGTGATTGTATGATTGTGATTGTACGATTGTGAATGTATGATTGTGATTGTATGATTGTATTGCCTGATTGTGACTTTATGATTGTGATCGTATGATTGTGATTGTATGATTGTGATTGTATGATTGTGATAGTATGATTGTGATTGTATGATGGCGACTGTATTATTGTGATTGTATGATTGTGATTGTATGATTGTGATTGTATGTTTGTGATTGTATGATTGTGATTGTATGATTGTGATTGTATTATTGTAATTGTATGATTGTGATTGTATGATTGTGATTGTATGATTGTGATTGTATGATTTTTATGGTACGATTGTGATTGTATGATTGTGATTGTATGAATGTGATTGCATGATTGTGATTGCATGATTGTGATTGTATGTTTGTGATTATATGATTATCATTGTATGATGATGATTGCCTGAATGTGATTGTATAGTTGTGATTGTATGATTGTGAATGCATGATTGTAATTGTATAGTTGTGATTGTATGATTCTGATTGTATGCTTGTGATTGTATGATTGTGATTGTATGGTTGTGATTGTTTGATTGTGATTGTATGATCGTGATTGTACGATTGTGATTGTATGCTTGTGATTGTATGATTGTGATTGTATGGTTGTGATTGCATGAATGTGATTGTATGATTGTTTTTGTATGATTGTGATCGTATGATTGTGATCGTATGATTGTGATCGTATGGTTGTGATCGCATGATTGTGATCGTATGATTGTGATCGTATGATTGTGATTGTATGATTGTGATTGTATGATTGTGATAGTATGATTGTGATTGTATGATGGCGACTGTATTATTGTGATTGTATGATTGTGATTGTATGTTTGTGATTGTATGATTGTGATTGTATGACTGTGATTGTATGATTGTGATTGTATGATTGTGACTGTATGATTGTGATTGTATGATTGTGATCGTATGATTGTGATTGTATGATTGCGATTGTATGGTTGTGATTGTATGATAGTAATTGTATGATTGTGATCGTATGACTGTGATTCTATGATTGCGATCGTATGATTGTGATCGTATGATTGTGATCGTATGATAGTGATTGTATGATTGTGATTGTATGATTGTGATTGTATGATTGTGATAGTATGATTGTGATTGTATGATGGCGACTGTATTATTGTGATTGTATGATTGTGATTGTATGTTTGTGATTGTATGATTGTGATTGTATGACTGTGATTGTATGATTGTGATTGTATGATTGTGACTGTATGATTGTGATTGTATGATTGTGATCGTATGATTGTGATTGTATGATTGCGATTGTATGGTTGTGATTGTATGATAGTAATTGTATGATTGTGATCGTATGACTGTGATTCTATGATTGCGATCGTATGATTGTGATCGTATGATTGTGATCGTATGATAGTGATTGTATGATAGTAATTGTATGATTGTGATCGTATGATTGTGATTGTATGATTGTGATTGTATGATTGTGATTGTATGATTGTGATTGTATGATTGTGACTGTATGATTGTGATTGTATGATTGTGATTGTATGATTTTTATTGTACGATTGTGATTGTATGAATGTGATTGCATGATAGTGATTGCATGATTGTGATTGTATGTTTGTGATTATATGATTATCATTGTATGATGATGATTGCATGAATGTGATTGTATAGTTGTGATTGTATGATTGTGAATGCATGATTGTAATTGTATAGTTGTGATTGTATGATTCTGATTGTATGCTTGTGATTGTATGATTGTGATTGTATGGTTGTGATTGTATGATTGTGATTGTATGATTGTGATAGTATGATTGTGATTGTATGATGGCGACTGTATTATTGTGATTGTATGATTGTGATTGTATGTTTGTGATTGTATGATTGTGATTGTATGATTGTGATTGTATGATTGTGATTGTATGATTGTGATTTTATGATTGTGATTGTACGATTGTGAATGTATGATTGTGATTGTATGATTGTATTGCCTGATTGTGACTTTATGATTGTGATCGTATGATTGTGATTGTATGATTGTGATTGTATGATTGTGATTGTATGATTGTGATTGTATGATTGCGATTGTATGATTGCAATTTTATGAGTGTGATTACATGATTGTGATTGCATGATTGTAATTGTACAGTTATGATTGTACGATTGTGATTGTATGTTTGTGATTGTATGATTGTGATTGTATGATTGTGATTGTCTGATTGTGATTGTATGATTGTGATTGTATGATTGTGATTGTATGATTGTGACTGTATGATTGTGATTGTATGATTGTGATCGTATGATTGTGATTGTATGATTGTGATTGTATGATGGCGACCGTATTATTGTGATTGTATGATTGTGATTGTATGTTTGTGATTGTATGATTGTGATTGTATCGTTGTGATTGTATGATTGTGATTGTATGATCGTGATTGTACGATTGTGATTGTATGCTTGCGATTGTATGATAGTAATTGTATGATTGTGATTGTATGATTGTGATTGTATGATTGTGATTGTATGATCATGATAGTATGATTGTGATTGTATGATTGTGATTGCATGATTGTGATTGTATGATAGTAATTGTATGATTGTGATTGTATGATTGTAATTGTATGATTGTGATTGTATGATTGTGATTGTATGCTTGTGATTGTATGATTGTGATTGTATGGTTGTGATTGTATGAATGTGATTGTATGATTTTTTTCGTATGATTGTGATCGTATGATTGTGATCGTATGATTGTGATCGTATGATTGTGATCGTATGGTTGTGATCGCATGATTGTGATCGTATGATTGTGATCGTATGATTGTGATTGTATGATTGTGATTGTATGATTGTGATAGTATGATTGTGATTGTATGATGGCGACTGTATTATTGTGATTGTATGATTGTGATTGTATGTTTGTGATTGTATGATTGTGATTGTATGATTGTGATTGTATGATTGTGATTGTATGATTGTGACTGTATGATTGTGATTGTATGATTGTGATCGTATGATTGTGATTGTATGATGGCGATTGTATGGTTGTGATTGTATGATTGTGTTTGGGAGATTGCAATTGTATGATTGCGATTTTGTGATTGTGATTGTATGATTGTGATTGTATGATAGTAATTGTATGATTGTGATCGTATGACTGTGATTCTATGATTGCGATCGTATGATTGTGATCGTATGATTGTGATCGTATGATTGTGATCGTATGGTTGTGATCGCATGATTGTGATCGTATGATTGTGATCGTATGATTGTGGTCGTATGATTGTGATTGTATGATTGTGATTGTATGATTGTGATAGTATGATTGTGATTGTATGATGGCGACTGTATTATTGTGATTGTATGATTGTGATTGTATGATCGTGATTGTACGATTGTGATTGTATGCTTGTGATTGTATGATTGTGATTGTATGATCGTGATTGTACGATTGTGATTGTATGCTTGTGATTGTATGATTGTGATTGTATGGTGGTGATTGTATGAAGGTGATTGTATGATTGTTTTTGTATGATTGTGATCGTATGATTGTGACTGTATGGTTGTAACTGTATTGTTGTGATCGTATGATTGTGATCGTATGATTGTGATCGTATGATTGTGATCGTATGATTGTGATCGTATGACTGTGATCGTATGATTGTGATTGTATGATTGTGATTGTATGATTGTGATTGTATGATTGCGATTGTATGATTGCAATTTTATGAGTGTGATTACATGATTGTGATTGCATGATTGTAATTGTATAGTTATGATTGTACGATTGTGATTGTATGCTTGCGATTGTATGACTGTGATTGTATGATTGTGATTGTATGATTGTGATTGTGTGATTGTGATTGCATGATTGTGATTGTATGATAGTAATTGTATGATTGTGATTGTATGATTGTGATTGTATGATTGTGATTGTATGATCGTGATAGTATGATTGTGATTGTATGATTGTGATTGCATGATTGTGATTGTATGATAGTAATTGTATGATTGTGATTGTATGATTGTAATTGTATTATTGTGATTGTATGATTGTGATTGTATGCTTGTGATTATATGATTGTGATTGTAGGGTTGTGATTGTATGAATGTGATTGTATGATTTTTTTCGTATGATTGTGATCGTATGATTGTGATCGTATGATTGTGATCGTATGGTTGTGATCGCATGATTGTGATCGTATGATTGTGATCTTATGATTGTTATAGTATGATATTGATTGCATGATTATGATCGTATGATTGTGGTTGTACAATTATCGTTGTATGATTGTGATTGCATGACCGTTCTTGTATGATTATGTTCGTATGATTGTAATTGCATGATTGTAATCGTATTATTGTGATTGTATGACTTTCATTGTATGATTGTGATTGTATGAATGTGATGATATGATTGTAATAGTGTGATTGTGATTGTACGATTGTGAATGTATGAATGTGATTGCATGATTGTGATTGCATGATTGTGATTGCATGATTGTGATTGTATGTTTGTGATTGTATGATTATCATTGTATGATGATGATTGCATGAATGTGATTGTATAGTTGTGATTGTATGATTGTGAATGCATGATTGTAATTGTATAGTTGTGATTGTATGATTCTGATTGTATGCTTGTGATTGTATGATTGTGATTGTATGGTTGTGATTGTATGATTGTGATTGTATTATCGTGATTGTACGATTGTGATTGTATGCTTGTGATTGTATAATTGTGATTGTATGGTTGTGATTGCATGAATGTGATTGTATGATTGTTTTTGTATGATTGTGATCGTATGATGGCGACTGTATTATTGTGATTGTATGATTGTGATTGTATGTTTGTCATTGTATGATTGTGATTGTATGATTGTGATTGTGTGATTGTGATTGTATGATTGTGATTGTATGATTGTGACTGTATGATTGTGATTGTATGATTGTGATCGTATGATTGTGATTGTATGATTGCGATTGTATGGTTGTGGTTGTATGATTGTGTTTGGGAGATTGCAATTGTATGATTGCGATTTTGTGATTGTGATTGTATGATTGTGATTGTATGATAGTAATTGTATGATTGTGATCGTATGATTGTGATTCTATCATTGCGATCGTATGATTGTGATCCTATGATTGTGATCGTACGATAGTGATTGTATGATAGTAATTGTATGATTGTGATCGTATGATTGTGATTGTATGATTGTGATCGTATGTTTGTGGTTGTACAATTATGGCTGTATGATTGTGATTGTATGATTGTTCTTGTATGATTATGATCGTATGATTGTAATTGCATGATTGTGATCGTATGATTGTGATTGTATTATTGTGATTGTAAGATTGTGATAGTAAGATCGTGATTGTATGATTGCGATTGTATGATTATGATTCTATGATTGTGATTATATGATTGTGATTGTATGATTGTGATTGTATGATTGTGATTGTATGATTGCAATTGTATGATTGTGATTCTATAATTGTGATCGTATGGTTGTGATCGTATGATTGTGATCGTATGATTGTGATCGTATGATTGTGATCGTATGATTGTGATCGTGTGATTGTGATTGTATGATTGTGATGGTATGATTGTGATTGTATGGTTGTGACTGTATTGTTGTGATCGTATGATTGTGATCGTATGGTTGTGATCGCATGATTGTGATCGTATGATTGTGATCGTATGATTGTGATAGTATGATTGTGATTGTATGATTGTGATTGTATGATTGCGATAGTATGATTGTGATTGTATGATTGTGGTTGCATGATTGTGATTCTATGATAGTAATTGTATGATTGTGATTGTATGAATGTGATTGCATGATTGTGATTGCATGATTGTGATTGTATGTTTGTGATTATATGATTATCATTGTATGATGATGATTGCATGAATGTGATTGTATAGTTGTGATTGTATGATTGTGAATGCATGATTGTAATTGTATAGTTGTGATTGTATGATTCTGATTGTATGCTTGTGATTGTATGATTGTGATTGTAAGGTTGTGATTGTATGATTGTGATTGTATGATAGTGATTGTACGATTGTGATTGTATGCTTGTGATTGTATGATTGTGATTGTATGGTTGTCATTGCATGAATGTGATTGTATGATTGTTTTTGTATGATTGTGATCGTATGATTGTGATCGTATGATTGTGATCGTATGATTGTGATCGTATGGTTGTGATCGCATGATTGTGATCGTATGATTGTGATCGTATGATTGTGATTGTATGATTGTGATTGTATGATTGTGATAGTATGATTGTGATTGTATGATGGCGACTGTATTATTGTGATTGTATGATTGTGATTGTATGTTTGTGATTGTATGATTGTGATTGTATGATTGTGATTGTATGATTGTGATTGTATGATTGTGATAGTATGATTGTGATTGTATGATGGCGACTGTATTATTGTGATTGTATGATTGTGATTGTATGTTTGTGATTGTATGATTGTGATTGTATGATAGTGATTGTATGATAGTAATTGTATGATTGTGATCGTATGATTGTGATTGTATGATTGTGATCGTATGTTTGTGGTTGTACAATTATGACTGTATGATTGTGATTGTATCATTGTTCTTGTATGATTATGATCGTATGATTGTAATTGCATGATTGTGATCGTATGATCGTGATTGTACGATTGTGATTGTATGCTTGTGATTGTATGATTGTGATTGTATGATCGTGATTGTACGATTGTGATTGTATGATTATGATTCTATGATTGTGATTATATGATTGTGATTGTATGATTGTGATTGTATGATTGTGATTGTATGATTGCAATTGTATGATTGTGAATCTATAATTGTGATCGTATGGTTGTGATCGTATGATTGTGATCGTATGATTGTGATCGTATGATTGTGATCGTGTGATTGTGATTGTATGATTGTGATTGTATGATTGTGATTGTATGGTTGTGACTGTATTGTTGTGATCGTATGATTGTGATCGAATGATTGTGATCGTATGATTGTGATCGTATGACTGTGATCGTATGATTGTGATTGTATGATTGTGATTATATGATTGTGATTGTATGATTGCGATTGTATGATTGCATTTTTATGAGTGTGATTACACGATTGTGATTGCATGATTGTAATTGTATAGTTATGATTGTACGATTGTAATTGTATGCTTGCGATTGTATGGTAGTAATTGTATGATTGTGATTGTATGATTGTGATTGTATGATCATGATAGTATGATTGTGATTGTATGATTGTGATTGCATGATTGTGATTGTATGATAGTAATTGTATGATTGTGATTGTATGATTGTAATTGTATGATTGTGAATGTATGATTGTGATTGTATCCTTCTGATTGTATGATTGTGATTGTATGGTTGTGATTGTATGAATGTGATTGTATGATTTTTTTCGTACGATTGTGATCGTATGATTGCGATAGTATGATTGTGATTGTATGATTGTGGTTGCATGATTGTGATTGTATGATAGTAATTGTATGATTGTGATTGTATGAATGTGATTGCATGATTGTGATTGCATGATTGTGATTGTATGTTTGTGATTATATGATTATCATTGTATGATGATGATTGCATGAATGTGATTGTATAGTTGTGATTGTATGATTGTGAATGCATGATTGTAATTGTATAGTTGTGATTGTATGAATGTGATGATATGATTGTAATAGTGTGATTGTGATTGTACGATTGTGAATGCATGATTGTAATTGTATAGTTGTGATTGTATGATTCTGATTGTATGCTTGTGATTGTATGATTGTGATTGTATGGTCGTGATTGTACGATTGTGACTGTATGCTTGTGATTGTATGATTGTGATTGTATGGTTGTGATTGTATGAATGTGATTGTATGATTGTTTTTGTATGATTGTGATCGTATGATTGTGATCGTATGATTGTGATCGTATGATTGTGATCGTATGGTTGTGATCGCATGATTGTGATCGTATGATTTTGATCGTATGATTGTGATCGTATGATTGTGATTGTATGATTGTGATTGTATGATTGTGATAGTATGATTGTGATTGTATGATGGCGACTGTATTATTGTGATTGTATGATTGTGATTGTATGTTTGTGATTGTATGATTGTGATTGTATGATTGTGATTGTATGATTGTGATTGTATGATTGTGATTGCATGATTGTGATTGTATGATTGTGATTGTATGATTTTTATTGTACGACTGTGATTGTATGATTGTGATTGTATGAATGTGATTGCATGATTGTGATTACATGATTGTGATTGTATGTTTGTGATTATATGATTATCATTGTATGATGATGATTGCATGAATGTGATTGTATAGTTGTGATTGTATGATTGTGAATGCATGATTGTAATTGTATAGTTGTGATTGTATGATTCTGATTGTATGCTTGTGATTGTATGATTGTGATTGTATGGTTGTGATTGTATGATTGTGATTGTATGATCGTGATTGTACGATTGTGATTGTATGCTTGTGATTGTATGATTGTGATTGTATGGTTGTGATTGCATGAATGTGATTGTATGATTGTTTTTGTATGATTGTGATCGTATGATGGCGACTGTATTATTGTGATTGTATGATTGTGATTGTATGTTTGTGATTGTATGATTGTGATCGTATGATAGTGATTGTATGATAGTAATTGTATGATTGTGATCGTATGATTGTGATTGTATGATTGTGATCGTATGTTTGTGGTTGTACAATTATGGCTGTATGATTGTGATTGTATGATTGGGATTGTGTGATTGTGATTGTATGATTGCAATTGTATGATTGTGATTCTATAATTGTGATCGTATGGTTGTGATCGTATGATTGTGATCGTATGATTGTGATCGTATGATTGTGATCGTGTGATTGTGATTGTATGATTGTGATTGTATGATTGTGATTGTATGGTTGTGACTGTATTGTTGTGATCGTATGATTGTGATCGTATGATTGTGATCGCATGATTGTGATCGTATGACTGTGATCGTATGATTGTGATTGTATGTTTGCGATTGTATGATTGCAATTTTATGAGTGTGATTACATGATTGTGATTGCATGATTGTAATTGTATAGTTATGATTGTACGATTGTGATTGTATGCTTGCGATTGTATGATAGTAATTGTATGATTGTGATTGTATGATTGTGATTGTATGATTGCGATTGTATGATCATGATAGTATGATTGTGATTGTATGATTGTGATTGCATGATTGTGATTGTATGATAGTAATTGTATGATTGTGATTGTATGATTGTAATTGTATGATTGTGATTGTATGATTGTGATTGTATGCTTGTGATTGTATGATTGTGATTGTATGGTTGTGATTGTATGAATGTGATTGTATTATTTTTTTCGTATGATTGTGATCGTATGATTGTGATCGTATGATTGTGATCGTATGGTTGTGATCGCATGATTGTGATCGTATGATTGTGATCGTATGATTGTGATCGTATGATTGTGATTGTATGATTGTGATTGTATGATTGCGATAGTATGATTGTGATTGTATGATTGTGGTTGCATGATTGTGATTGTATGATAGTAATTGTATGATTGTGATTGTATGAATGTGATTGCATGATTGTGATTGCATGATTGTGATTGTATGTTTGTGATTATATGATTATCATTGTATGATGATGATTGCATGAATGTGATTGTATAGTTGTGATTGTATGATTGTGAATGCATGATTGTAATTGTATAGTTGTGATTGTATGATTCTGATTGTATGCTTGTGATTGTATGATTGTGATTGTAAGGTTGTGATTGTATGATTGTGATTGTATGATCGTGATTGTACGATTGTGATTGTATGCTTGTGATTGTATGATTGTGATTGTATGGTTGTCATTGCATGAATGTGATTGTATGATTGTTTTTGTATGATTGTGATCGTATGATTGTGATCGTATGATTGTGATCGTATGATTGTGATCGTATGGTTGTGATCGCATGATTGTGATCGTATGATTGTGATCGTATGATTGTGATTGTATGATTGTGATTGTATGATTGTGATAGTATCATTGTGATTGTATGATGGCGACTGTATTATTGTTTTTGTATGATTGTGATTGTATGTTTGTGATTGTATGATTGTGATTGTATGATTGTGATTGTATGATTGTGATTGTATGATTGTGATTGTATGATTCTGACTGTATGATTGTGATTGTATGATTGTGATCGTATGATTGTGATTGTATGATTGCGATTGTATGGTTGTGAATGTATGATTGTGTTTGGGAGATTGCAATTGTATGATTGCGATTTTGTGATTGTGATTGTATGATTGCGATTGTATGATAGTAATTGTATGATTGTGATCGTATGACTGTGATTCTATGATTGCGATCGTATGATTGTGATCGTATGATTGTGATCGTATGATAGTGATTGTATGATAGTAATTGTATGATTGTGATCGTATGATTGTGATTGTATGATTGTGATAGTATGATTGTGATTGTATGATGGCGACTGTATTATTGTGATTGTATGATTGTGATCGTATGATTGTGATCGTATGACTGTGATCGTATGATTGTGATTGTATGATTGTGATTGTATGATTGTGATTGTATGATTGTGATTGTATGATTGTGATTGTATGATTGCGATTGTATGATTGCAATTTTATGAGTGTGATTACATGATTGTGATTGCATGATTGTAATTGTATAGTTATGATTGTACGATTGTGATTGTATGTTTGTGATTGTATGATTGTGATTGTATGATTGTGATTGTCTGATTGTGATTGTATGATTGTGATTGTATGATTGTGATTGTATGATTGTGACTGTATGATTGTGATTGTATGATTGTGATCGTATGATTGTGATTGTATGATTGTGATTGTATGATGGCGACTGTATTATTGTGATTGTATGATTGTGATTGTATGTTTGTGATTGTATGATTGTGATTGTATCGTTGTGATTGTATGATTGTGATTGTATGATAGTGATTGTACGATTGTGATTGTATGCTTGCGATTGTATGATAGTAATTGTATGATTGTGATTGTATGATTGTGATTGTATGATTGCGATAGTATGATTGTGATTGTATGATTGTGGTTGCATGATTGTGATTGTATGATAGTAATTGTATGATTGTGATTGTATGAATGTGATTGCATGATTGTGATTGCATGATTGTGATTGTATGTTTGTGATTATATGATTATCATTGTATGATGATGATTGCATGAATGTGATTGTATAGTTGTGATTGTATGATTGTGAATGCATGATTGTAATTGTATAGTTGTGATTGTATGATTCTGATTGTATGCTTGTGATTGTATGATTGTGATTGTATGGTCGTGATTGTACGATTGTGACTGTATGCTTGTGATTGTATGATTGTGATTGTATGGTTGTGATTGTATGAATGTGATTGTATGATTGTGATTGCATGATTGTGATTGTATGTTTGTGATTATATGACTATCATTGTATGATGATGATTGCATGAATGTGATTGTATGGTTGTGATTGTATGATTGTGAATGCATGATTGTAATTGTATAGTTGTGATTGTATGATTCTGATTGTATGCTTGTGATTGTATGATTGTGATTGTATGGTTGTGATTGTATGATTGTGATTGTATGATCGTGATTGTACGATTGTGATTGTATGCTTGTGATTGTATGATTGTGATTGTATGATCGTGATTGTACGATTGTGATTGTATGCTTGTGATTGTATGATTGTGATTGTATGGTGGTGATTGTATGAAGGTGATTGTATGATTGTTTTTGTATGATTGTGATCGTATGATTGTGATTGTATGGTTGTAACTGTATTGTTGTGATCGTATGATTGTGATCGTATGATTGTGATCGTATGATTGTGATCGTATGATTGTGATCGTATGATTGTGATCGTATGACTGTGATCGTATGGTTGTGATTGTATGATTGTGATTGTATGATCGTGATTGTACGATTGTGATTGTATGCTTGTGATTGTATGATTGTGATTGTATGATTATCATTGTATGATGATGATTGCATGAATGTGATTGTATAGTTGTGATTGTATGATTGTGAATGCATGATTGTAATTGTATAGTTGTGATTGTATGATTCTGATTGTATGCTTGTGATTGTATGATTGTGATTGTATGGTCGTGATTGTACGATTGTGACTGTATGCTTGTGATTGTATGATTCTCATTGTATGCTTGTGATTGTATGATTGTGATTGTATGGTTGTGATTGTATGATTGTGATTGTATGATCGTGATTGTACGATTGTGATTGTATGCTTGTGATTGTATGATTGTGATTGTATGGTTGTGATTGCATGAATGTGATTGTATGATTGTTTCTGTATGATTGTGATCGTATGATGGCGACTGTATTATTGTGATTGTATGATTGTGATTGTATGTTTGTGATTGTATGATTGTGATTGTATGATTGTGATTGTGTGATTGTGATTGTATGATTGTGATTGTATGATTGTGACTGTATGATTGTGATTGTATGATTGTGATTGTATGATAGTAATTGTATGATTGTGATCGTATGATTGTGATTCTATCATTGCGATCGTATGATTGTGATCCTATGATTGTGATCGTATGATAGTGATTGTATGATAGTAATTGTATGATTGTGATCGTATGATTGTGATTGTATGATTGTGATCGTATGTTTGTGGTTGTACAATTATGGCTGTATGATGGTGTTTGTATGATTGTTCTTGTATGATTATGATCGTATGATTGTAATTGCATGATTGTGATCGTATGATTGTGATTGTATTATTGTGATTGTAAGATTGTGATAGTAAGATTGTGATTGTATGATTGCGATTATATGATTATGATTCTATGATTTTGATTATATGATTGTGATTGTATGATTGTGATTGTATGATTGTGATTGTATGATTGCAATTGTATGATTGTGATTCTATAATTGTGATCGTATGGTTGTGATCGTATGATTGTGATCGTATGATTGTGATCGTATGATTGTGATCGTGTGATTGTGATTGTATGATGGTGATTGTATGATTGTGATCGTATGATTGTGATCGTATGACTGTGATCGTATGATTGTGATTGTATGATTGTGATTATATGATTGTGATTGTATGATTGTGATTGTATGATTGTGATCGTATGATTGTGATTGTATGATTGTGATTGTATGATGGCGACTGTATTATTGTGATTGTATGATTGTGATTGTATGTTTGTGATTGTATGATTGGGATTGTATCGTTGTGATTGTATGATTGTGATTGTATGATCGTTATTGTACGATTGTGATTGTGTGCTTGCGATTGTATGATAGTAATTGTATGATTGTGATTGTATGATTGTGATTGTATGATTGTGATTGTATGATCATGATAGTATGATTGTGATTGTACGACTGTGATTGCATGATTGTGATTGTATGATAGTAATTGTATGATTGTGATTGTATGATTGTAATTGTATGATTGTGATTGTATGATTGTGATTGTATGCTTGTGATTGTATGATTGTGATTGTATGGTTGTGATTGTATGAATGTGATTGTATGATTTTTTTCGTATGATTGTGATCGTATGATTGTGATCGTATGATTGTGATCGTATGGTTGTGATCGCATGATTGTGATCGTATGATTGTGATCGTATGATTGTGATCGTATGATTGTGATTGTATGATTGTGATTGTATGATTGCGATAGTATGATTGTGATTGTATGATTGTGGTTGCATGATTGTGATTGTATGATAGTAATTGTATGATTGTGATTGTATGAATGTGATTGCATGATTGTGATTGCATGATTGTGATTGTATGTTTGTGATTATATGATTATCATTGTATGATGATGATTGCATGAATGTGATTGTATAGTTGTGATTGTATGATTGTGAATGCATGATTGTAATTGTATAGTTGTGATTGTATGATTCTGATTGTATGCTTGTGATTGTATGATTGTGGTTGTAAGGTTGTGATTGTATGATTGTGATTGTATGATCGTGATTGTACGATTGTGATTGTATGCTTGTGATTGTATGATTGTGATTGTATGGTTGTCATTGCATGAATGTGATTGTATGATTGTTTTTGTATGATTGTGATCGTATGATTGTGATCGTATGATTGTGATCGTATGGTTGTGATCGCATGATTGTGATCGTATGATTGTGATCGTATGATTGTGATTGTATGATTGTGATTGTATGATTGTGATAGTATGATTGTGATTGTATGATGGCGACTGCATTATTGTGATTGTATGATTGTGATTGTATGTTTGTGATTGTATGATTGTGATTGTATGATTGTGATTGTATGATTGTGATTGTATGATTGTGATTGTATGATTGTGATTGTATGGTTGTGACTGTATGATTGTGATTGTATGATTGTGATCGTATGATTGTGATTGTATGACTGCGATTGTATGGTTGTGATTGTATGATTGTGTTTGGGAGATTGCAATTGTATGATTGCGATTTTGTGATTTTGATTGTATGATTGTGATTGTATGATAGTAATTGTATGATTGTGATCGTATGACTGTGATTCTATGATTGCGATCGTATGATTGTGATCGTATGATTGTGATCGTATGATAGTGATTGTATGATAGTAATTGTATGATTGTGATCGTATGATTGTGATTGTATGATTGTGATTGTATGATTGTGATAGTATGATTGTGATTGTATGATGGCGACTGCATTATTGTGATTGTATGATTGTGATTGTATGTTTGTGATTGTATGATTGTGATTGTATGATTGTGATTGTATGATTGTGACTGTATGGTTGTGATTGTATGAATGTGATTGTATGATTGTTTTTGTATGATTGTGATCGTAAGATTGTGATCGTATGGTTGTGATCACATGATTGTGATCGTATGATTGTGATCGTATGATTGTGATCGTATGATTGTGATTGTATGATTGTGATTGTATGATTGTGATAGTATGATTGTGATTGTATGATTGTGAATGTATGATTGTGATTGCATGATTGTGATTGTATAGTTGTGATTGTGTAACTTCGATCGTATGATAGTGATCTTATGATTGTTATAGTATGATCTTGATTGTATGATTGTGATTGTATGATTGTGATTGTAGGAATGTGATGATATGATTGTAATAGTGTGATTGTGATTGTACGATTGTGAATGTATGATTGTGATTGTATGATTGTATTGCCTGATTGTGACTTTATGATTGTGATCGTATGATTGTGATTGTATGATTGTGATTATATGATAGTGATAGTATGATTGTGATTGTATGATGGCGACTGTATTATTGTGATTGTATGATTGTGATTGTATGTTTGTGATTGTATGATTGGGATTGTATGATTGTGATTGTATGATTGTGATTCTATGATTGTGATTGTATGATTGTGATTGTATGATTTTTATTGTACGATTGTGATTGTATGATTGTGATTGTATGAATGTGATTGCATGATTGTGATTGCATGATTGTGATTGTATGTTTGTGATTATATGATTATCATTGTGTGATGATGATTGCATGAATGTGATTGTATAGTTGTGATTGTATGATTGTGATTGTAGGAATGTGATGATATGATTGTAATAGTGTGATTGTGATTGTACGATTGTGAATGTATGATTGTGATTGTATGATTGTATTGCCTGATTGTGACTTTATGATTGTGATCGTATGATTGTGATTGTATGATTGTGATTGTATGATTGTGATAGTATGATTGTGATTGTATGATGGCGACTGTATTATTGTGATTGTATGATTGTGATTGTATGTTTGTGATTGTATGATTGGGATTGTATGATTGTGATTGTATGATTGTGATTCTATGATTGTGATTGTATGATTGTGATTGTATGATTTTTATTGTACGATTGTGATTGTATGATTGTGATTGTATGAATGTGATTGCATGATTGTGATTGCATGATTGTGATTGTATGTTTGTGATTATATGATTATCATTGTATGATGATGATTGCATGAATGTGATTGTATAGTTGTGATTGTATGACTGTGAATGCATGATTGTAATTGTATAGTTGTGATTGTATGATTCTGATTGTATGCTTGTGATTGTATGATTGTGATTGTATGGTTGTGATTGTATGATTGTGATTGTATGATCGTGATTGTACGATTGTGATTGTATGGTTGTGATTGTATGATTTTTATTGTACGATTGTGATTGTATGATTGTGATTGTATGAATGTGATTGCATGATTGTGATTGCATGATTGTGATTGTATGTTTGTGATTATATGATTATCATTATGTGATGATGATTGCATGAATGTGATTGTATAGTTGTGATTGTATGATTGTGATTGTAGGAATGTGATGATATGATTGTAATAGTGTGATTGTGATTGTACGATTGTGAATGTATGATTGTGATTGTATGATTGTATTGCCTGATTGTGACTTTATGATTGTGATCGTATGATTGTGATTGTATGATTGTGATTGTATGATTGTGATAGTATGATTGTGATTGTATGATGGCGACTGTATTATTGTGATTGTATGATTGTGATTGTATGTTTGTGATTGTATGATTGGGATTGTATGATTGTGATTCTATGATTGTGATTGTATGATTGTGATTGTATGATTTTTATTGTACGATTGTGATTGTATGATTGTGATTGTATGAATGTGATTGCATGATTGTGATTGCATGATTGTGATTGTATGTTTGTGATTATATGATTATCATTGTATGATGATGATAGCATGAATGTGATTGTATAGTTGTGATTGTATGACTGTGAATGCATGATTGTAATTGTATAGTTGTGATTGTATGATTCTGATTGTATGCTTGTGATTGTATGATTGTGATTGTATGGTTGTGATTGTATGATTGTGATTGTATGATCGTGATTGTACGATTGTGATTGTATGCTTGTGATTGTATGATTGTGATTGTATGATTGTGATTGTATGATTGTGATTGTATGATTATGATTGTATGATTTTTATTGTACGATTGTGATTGTATGATTGTGATTGTATGAATATGATTGCATGATTGTGATTGCATGATTGTGATTGCATGATTGTGATTGTATGTTTGTGATTATATGATTATCATTGTATGATGATGATTGCATGAATGTGATTGTATAGTTGTGATTGTATGATTGTGAATGCATGATTGTAATTGTATAGTTGTGGTTGTATGATTCTGATTGTATGCTTGTGATTGTATGATTGTGATTGTATGGTTGTGATTGTATGATTGTGATTGTATGATCGTGATTGTACGATTGTGATTGTATGCTTGTGCTTGTATGATTGTGATTGTATGATTGTGATTGTATGATTGTGATTGTATGATTGTGATTGTATGGTTGTGACTGTATTGTTGTGATCGTATGATTGTGATCGTATGATTGTGATCGTATGACTGTGATTGTATGATTGTGATTGTATGATTGTGATTGTATGATTGTGATTGTATGATGATGATAGTATGATTGTGATTGTATGATTGTGGTTGCATGATTGTGATTGTATGATAGTAATTGTATGATTGTGATTGTATGATTCTGATTGTATGATTGTGATTGTATGATTGTGATTGTATGATTTTTATTGTACGATTGTGATTGTATGATTGTGATTGTATGAATGTGATTGCATGATTGTGATTGCATGATTGTGATTGTATGTTTGTGATTATATGATTATCATTGTATGATGATGATTACATGAATGTGATTGTATAGTTGTGATTGTATGATTGTGAATGCATGATTGTAATTGTATAGTTGTGATTGTATGATTCTGATTGTATGCTTGTGATTGTATGATTGTGATGGTATGGTTGTGATTGTATGATTGTGATTGTATGATCGTGATTGTACGATTGTGATTGTATGCTAGTGATTGTATGATTGTGATTGAATGATTGTGATTGTATGATTGTGATTGTATGATTGTGATTGTATGATTGTGATTGTATGATTGTGATTGTATGATGATGATAGTATGATTGTGATTGTATGATTGTGATTGTATGGTTGTGATTGTATGATTGTGATTGTATGATCGTGATTGTACGATTGTGATTGTATGATTCTGATTGTATGATTGTTATTGTATGATTGTGATTGTATGCTTGTGATTGTATGATTGTGATTGTATGGTTGTGATTGTATGAATGTGATTGTATGATTGTTCTTGTATGATTGTGATCGTAAGATTGTGATCGTATGGTTGTGATCACATGATTGTGATCGTATGATTGTGATCGTATGATTGTGATCGTATGATTGTGATTGTATGATTGTGATTGTATGATTGTGATAGTATGATTGTGATTGTATGATTGTGAATGTATGATTGTGATTGCATGATTGTGATTGTATAGTTGTGATTGTGTAACTTCGATCGTATGATAGTGATCTTATGATTGTTATAGTATGATCTTGATTGTATGATTGTGATTGTATGATTGTGATTGTAGGAATGTGATGATATGATTGTAATAGTGTGATTGTGATTGTACGATTGTGAATGTATGATTGTGATTGTATGACTGTATTGCCTGATTGTGACTTTATGATTGTGATCGTATGATTGTGATTGTATGATTGTGATTATATGATTGTGATAGTATGATTGTGATTGTATGATGGCGACTGTATTATTGTGATTGTATGATTGTGATTGTATGTTTGTGATTGTATGATTGGGATTGTATGATTGTGATTGTATGATTGTGATTCTATGATTGTGATTGTATGATTGTGATTGTATGATTTTTATTGTACGATTGTGATTGTATGATTGTGATTGTATGAATGTGATTGCATGATTGTGATTGCATGATTGTGATTGTATGTTTGTGATTATATGATTATCATTGTGTGATGATGTTTGCATGAATGTGATTGTATAGTTGTGATTGTATGATTGTGATTGTAGGAATGTGATGATATGATTGTAATAGTGTGACTGTGATTGTACGATTGTGAATGTATGATTGTGATTGTATGATTGTATTGCCTGATTGTGACTTTATGATTGTGATCGTATGATTGTGATTGTATGATTGTGATTGAATGATTGTGATAGTATGATTGTGATTGTATGATGGCGACTGTATTATTGTGATTGTATGATTGTGATTGTATGTTTGTGATTGTATGATTGGGATTGTATGATTGTGATTGTATGATTGTGATTCTATGATTGTGATTGTATGATTGTGATTGTATGATTTTTATTGTACGATTGTGATTGTATGATTGTGATTGCATGATTGTGATTGCATGATTGTGATTGCATGATTGTGATTGTATGTTTGTGATTATATGATTATCATTGTATGATGATGATTGCATGAATGTGATTGTATAGTTGTGATTGTATGATTGTGAATGCATGATTGTAATTGTATAGTTGTGATTGTATGATTCTGATTGTATTCTTGTAATTGTATGATTGTGATTGTATGGTTGTGATTGTATGATTTTTATTGTACGATTGTGATTGTATGATTGTGATTGTATGAATGTGATTGCATGATTGTGATTGCATGATTGTGATTGTATGTTTGTGATTATATGATTATCATTGTGTGATGATGATTGCATGAATGTGATTGTATAGTTGTGATTGTATGATTGTGATTGTAGGAATGTGATGATATGATTGTAATAGTGTGATTGTGATTGTACGATTGTGAATGTATGATTGTGATTGTATGATTGTATTGCCTGATTGTGACTTTATGATTGTGATCGTATGATTGTGATTGTATGATTGTGACTGTATGATTGTGATAGTATGATTGTGATTGTATGATGGCGACTGTATTATTGTGATTGTATGATTGTGATTGTATGTTCGTGATTGTATGATTGGGATTGTATGATTGTGATTGTATGATTGTGATTCTATGATTGTGATTGTATGATTGTGATTGTATGATTTTTATTGTACGATTGTGATTGTATGATTGTGATTGTATGAATGTGATTGCATGATTGTGATTGCATGATTGTGATTGTATGTTTGTGATTATATGATTATCATTGTATGATGATGATTGCATGAATGTGATTGTATAGTTGTGATTGTATGACTGTGAATGCATGATTGTAATTGTATAGTTGTGATTGTATGATTCTGATTGTATGCTTGTGATTGTATGATTGTGATTGTATGGTTGTGATTGTATGATTGTGATTGTATGATCGTGATTGTACGATTGTGATTGTATGCTTGTGATTGTATGATTGTGATTGTATGATTGTGATTGTATGATTGTGATTGTATGATTATGATTGTATGATTTTTATTGTACGATTGTGATTGTATGATTGTGATTGTATGAATATGATTGCATGATTGTGATTGCATGATTGTGATTGCATGATTGTGATTGTATGTTTGTGATTATATGATTATCATTGTATGATGATGATTGCATGAATGTGATTGTATAGTTGTGATTGTATGATTGTGAATGCATGATTGTAATTGTATAGTTGTGATTGTATGATTCTGATTGTATGCTTGTGATTGTATGATTGTGATTGTATGGTTGTGATTGTATGATTGTGATTGTATGATCGTGATTGTACGATTGTGATTGTATGCTTGTGCTTGTATGATTGTGATTGTATGATTGTGATTGTATGATTGTGATTGTATGATTGTGATTGTATGGTTGTGATTGTATGATTGTGATTGTATGATTGTGATTGTATGATTGTGATTGTATGATTGTGATTGTATGATGATGATAGTATGATTGTGATTGTATGATTGTGATTGTATGGTTGTGATTGTATGATTGTGATTGTATGATCGTGATTGTACGATTGTGATTGTATGATTCTGATTGTATGATTGTTATTGTATGATTGTGATTGTATGCTTGTGATTGTATGATTGTGATTGTATGGTTGTGATTGTATGAATGTGATTGTATGATTGTTTTTGTATGATTGTGATCGTAAGATTGTGATCGTATGGTTGTGATCACATGATTGTGATCGTATGATTGTGATCGTATGATTGTGATCGTATGATTGTGATTGTATGATTGTGATTGTATGATTGTGATAGTATGATTGTGATTGTATGATTGTGAATGTATGATTGTGATTGCATGATTGTGATTGTATAGTTGTGATTGTGTAACTTCGATCGTATGATAGTGATCTTATGATTGTTATAGTATGATCTTGATTGTATGATTGTGATTGTATGATTGTGATTGTAGCAATGTGATGATATGATTGTAATAGTGTGATTGTGATTGTACGATTGTGAATGTATGATTGTGATTGTATGATTGTATTGCCTGATTGTGACTTTATGATTGTGATCGTATGATTGTGATTGTATGATTGTGATTGTATGATTGTGATAGTATGATTGTGATTGTATGATGGCGACTGTATTATTGTGATTGTATGATTGTGATTGTGTGTTCGTGATTGTATGATTGGGATTGTATGATTGAGATTGTATGCTTGTGATTGTATGATTGTGATTGTATGATTGTGATTGTATGATTGTGATTGTATGATTATGATTGTATGATTTTTATTGTACGATTGTGATTGTATGATTGTGATTGTATGAATATGATTGCATGATTGTGATTGCATGATTGTGATTGCATGATTGTGATTGTATGTTTGTGATTATATGATTATCATTGTATGATGATGATTGCATGAATGTGATTGTATAGTTGTGATTGTATGATTGTGAATGCATGATTGTAATTGTATAGTTGTGATTGTATGATTCTGATTGTATGCTTGTGATTGTATGATTGTGATTGTATGGTTGTGATTGTATGATTGTGATTGTATGATCGTGATTGTACGATTGTGATTGTATGCTTGTGATTGTATGATTGTGATTGTATGATTGTGATTGTATGATTGTGATTGTATGATTATGATTGTATGATTTTTATTGTACGATTGTGATTGTATGATTGTGATTGTATGAATGTGATTGCATGATTGTGATTGCATGATTGTGATTGCATGATTGTGATTGTATGTTTGTGATTATATGATTATCATTGTGTGATGATGATTGCATGAATGTGATTGTATAGTTGTGATTGTATGATTGTGATTGTAGGAATGTGATGATATGATTGTAATAGTGTGATTGTGATTGTACGATTGTGAATGTATGATTGTGATTGTATGATTGTATTGCCTGATTGTGACTTTATGATTGTGATCGTATGATTGTGATTGTATGATTGTGATTGTATGATTGTGATAGTATGATTGTGATTGTATGATGGCGACTGTATTATTGTGATTGTATGATTGTGATTGTATGTTTGTGATTGTATGATTGGGATTGTATGATTGTGATTCTATGATTGTGATTGTATGATTGTGATTGTATGATTTTTATTGTACGATTGTGATTGTATGATTGTGATTGTATGAATGTGATTGCATGATTGTGATTGCATGATTGTGATTGTATGTTTGTGATTATATGATTATCATTGTATGATGATGATAGCATGAATGTGATTGTATAGTTGTGATTGTATGACTGTGAATGCATGATTGTAATTGTATAGTTGTGATTGTATGATTCTGATTGTATGCTTGTGATTGTATGATTGTGATTGTATGGTTGTGATTGTATGATTGTGATTGTATGATCGTGATTGTACGATTGTGATTGTATGCTTGTGATTGTATGATTGTGATTGTATGATTGTGATTGTATGATTGTGATTGTATGATTATGATTGTATGATTTTTATTGTACGATTGTGATTGTATGATTGTGATTGTATGAATATGATTGCATGATTGTGATTGCATGATTGTGATTGTATGATTGTGATTGTATGTTTGTGATTATATGATTATCATTGTATGATGATGATTGCATGAATGTGATTGTATAGTTGTGATTGTATGATTGTGAATGCATGATTGTAATTGTATAGTTGTGATTGTATGATTCTGATTGTATGCTTGTGATTGTATGATTGTGATTGTATGGTTGTGATTGTATGATTGTGATTGTATGATCGTGATTGTACGATTGTGATTGTATGCTTGTGCTTGTATGATTGTGATTGTATGATTGTGATTGTATGATTGTGATTGTATGATTGTGATTGTATGGTTGTGACTGTATTGTTGTGATCGTATGATTGTGATCGTATGATTGTGATCGTATGACTGTGATTGTATGATTGTGATTGTATGATTGTGATTGTATGATTGTGATTGTATGATGATGATAGTATGATTGTGATTGTATGATTGTGGTTGCATGATTGTGATTGTATGATAGTAATTGTATGATTGCGATTGTATGATTCTGATTGTATGATTGTGATTGTATGATTGTGATTGTATGGTTGTGATTGTATGAATGTGATTGTATGATTGTTCTTGTATGATTGTGATCGTAAGATTGTGATCGTATGGTTGTGATCACATGATTGTGATCGTATGATTGTGATCGTATGATTGTGATCGTATGATTGTGATTGTATGATTGTGATTGTATGATTGTGATAGTATGATTGTGATTGTATGATTGTGAATGTATGATTGTGATTGCATGATTGTGATTGTATAGTTGTGATTGTGTAACTTCGATCGTATGATAGTGATCTTATGATTGTTATAGTATGATCTTGATTGTATGATTGTGATTGTATGATTGTGATTGTAGGAATGTGATGATATGATTGTAATAGTGTGATTGTGATTGTACGATTGTGAATGTATGATTGTGATTGTATGATTGTATTGCCTGATTGTGACTTTATGATTGTGATCGTATGATTGTGATTGTATGATTGTGGTTGTATGATTGTGATAGTATAATTGTGATTGTATGATGGCGACTGTATTATTGTGATTGTATGATTGTGATTGTATGTTTGTGATTGTATGATTGGGATTGTATGATTGTGATTGTATGATTGTGATTCTATGATTGTGATTGTATGATTGTGATTGTATGATTTTTATTGTACGATTGTGATTGTATGATTGTGATTGTATGAATGTGATTGCATGATTGTGATTGCATGATTGTGATTGTATGTTTGTGATTATATGATTATCATTGTATGATGATGATTGCATGAATGTGATTGTATAGTTGTGATTGTACGATTGTGAATGCATGATTGTAATTGTATAGTTGTGATTGTATGATTCTGATTGTATGCTTGTGATTGTATGATTGTGATTGTATGGTTGTGATTGTATGATTGTGATTGTATGATCGTGATTGTACGATTGTGATTGTATGCTTGTGATTGTATGATTGTGATTGTATGATTGTGATTGTATGATTGTGATTGTATGATTGTGATTGTATGATTGTGATTGTATGATTTTTATTGTACGATTGTGATTGTATGATTGTGATTGTATGAATGTGATTGCATGATTGTGATTGCATGATTGTGATTGTATGTTTGTGATTATATGATTATCATTGTATGATGATGATTGCATGAATGTGATTGTATAGTTGTGATTGTATGATTGTGAATGCATGATTGTAATTGTATAGTTGTGATTGTATGATTCTGATTGTATGCTTGTGATTGTATGATTGTGATGGTATGGTTGTGATTGTATGATTGTGATTGTATGATCGTGATTGTACGATTGTGATTGTATGCTAGTGATTGTATGATTGTGATTGAATGATTGTGATTGTATGATTGTGATTGTATGATTGTGATTGTATGATTGTGATTGTATGATTGTGATTGTATGATGATGATAGTATGATTGTGATTGTATGATTGTGATTGTATGGTTGTGATTGTATGATTGTGATTGTATGATCGTGATTGTACGATTGTGATTGTATGATTCTGATTGTATGATTGTTATTGTATGATTGTGATTGTATGCTTGTGATTGTATGATTGTGATTGTATGGTTGTGATTGTATGAATGTGATTGTATGATTGTTTTTGTATGATTGTGATCGTAAGATTGTGATCGTATGGTTGTGATCACATGATTGTGATCGTATGATTGTGATCGTATGATTGTGATCGTATGATTGTGATTGTATGATTGTGATTGTATGATTGTGATAGTATGATTGTGATTGTATGATTGTGAATGTATGATTGTGATTGCATGATTGTGATTGTATAGTTGTGATTGTGTAACTTCGATCGTATGATAGTGATCTTATGATTGTTATAGTATGATCTTGATTGTATGATTGTGATTGTATGATTGTGATTGTAGGAATGTGATGATATGATTGTAATAGTGTGATTGTGATTGTACGATTGTGAATGTATGATTGTGATTGTATGACTGTATTGCCTGATTGTGACTTTATGATTGTGATCGTATGATTGTGATTGTATGATTGTGATTATATGATTGTGATAGTATGATTGTGATTGTATGATGGCGACTGTATTATTGTGATTGTATGATTGTGATTGTATGTTTGTGATTGTATGATTGGGATTGTATGATTGTGATTGTATGATTGTGATTCTATGATTGTGATTGTATGATTGTGATTGTATGATTTTTATTGTACGATTGTGATTGTATGATTGTGATTGTATGAATGTGATTGCATGATTGTGATTGCATGATTGTGATTGTATGTTTGTGATTATATGATTATCATTGTGTGATGATGATTGCATGAATGTGATTGTATAGTTGTGATTGTATGATTGTGATTGTAGGAATGTGATGATATGATTGTAATAGTGTGACTGTGATTGTACGATTGTGAATGTATGATTGTGATTGTATGATTGTATTGCCTGATTGTGACTTTATGATTGTGATCGTATGATTGTGATTGTATGATTGTGATTGAATGATTGTGATAGTATGATTGTGATTGTATGATGGCGACTGTATTATTGTGATTGTATGATTGTGATTGTATGTTTGTGATTGTATGATTGGGATTGTATGATTGTGATTGTATGATTGTGATTCTATGATTGTGATTGTATGATTGTGATTGTATGATTTTTATTGTACGATTGTGATTGTATGATTGTGATTGCATGATTGTGATTGCATGATTGTGATTGCATGATTGTGATTGTATGTTTGTGATTATATGATTATCATTGTGTGATGATGATTGCATGAATGTGATTGTATAGTTGTGATTGTATGATTGTGATTGTAGGAATGTGATGATATGATTGTAATAGTGTGATTGTGATTGTACGATTGTGAATGTATGATTGTGATTGTATGATTGTATTGCCTGATTGTGACTTTATGATTGTGATCGTATGATTGTGATTGTATGATTGTGACTGTATGATTGTGATAGTATGATTGTGATTGTATGATGGCGACTGTATTATTGTGATTGTATGATTGTGATTGTATGTTCGTGATTGTATGATTGGGATTGTATGATTGTGATTGTATGATTGTGATTCTATGATTGTGATTGTATGATTGTGATTGTATGATTTTTATTGTACGATTGTGATTGTATGATTGTGATTGTATGAATGTGATTGCATGATTGTGATTGCATGATTGTGATTGTATGTTTGTGATTATATGATTATCATTGTATGATGATGATTGCATGAATGTGATTGTATAGTTGTGATTGTATGACTGTGAATGCATGATTGTAATTGTATAGTTGTGATTGTATGATTCTGATTGTATGCTTGTGATTGTATGATTGTGATTGTATGGTTGTGATTGTATGATTGTGATTGTATGATCGTGATTGTACGATTGTGATTGTATGCTTGTGATTGTATGATTGTGATTGTATGATTGTGATTGTATGATTGTGATTGTATGATTATGATTGTATGATTTTTATTGTACGATTGTGATTGTATGATTGTGATTGTATGAATATGATTGCATGATTGTGATTGCATGATTGTGATTGCATGATTGTGATTGTATGTTTGTGATTATATGATTATCATTGTATGATGATGATTGCATGAATGTGATTGTATAGTTGTGATTGTATGATTGTGAATGCATGATTGTAATTGTATAGTTGTGATTGTATGATTCTGATTGTATGCTTGTGATTGTATGATTGTGATTGTATGGTTGTGATTGTATGATTGTGATTGTATGATCGTGATTGTACGATTGTGATTGTATGCTTGTGCTTGTATGATTGTGATTGTATGATTGTGATTGTATGATTGTGATTGTATGATTGTGATTGTATGGTTGTGATTGTATGATTGTGATTGTATGATTGTGATTGTATGATTGTGATTGTATGATTGTGATTGTATGATGATGATAGTATGATTGTGATTGTATGATTGTGATTGTATGGTTGTGATTGTATGATTGTGATTGTATGATCGTGATTGTACGATTGTGATTGTATGATTCTGATTGTATGATTGTTATTGTATGATTGTGATTGTATGCTTGTGATTGTATGATTGTGATTGTATGGTTGTGATTGTATGAATGTGATTGTATGATTGTTTTTGTATGATTGTGATCGTAAGATTGTGATCGTATGGTTGTGATCACATGATTGTGATCGTATGATTGTGATCGTATGATTGTGATCGTATGATTGTGATTGTATGATTGTGATTGTATGATTGTGATAGTATGATTGTGATTGTATGATTGTGAATGTATGATTGTGATTGCATGATTGTGATTGTATAGTTGTGATTGTATGATTGTGATTGTATGATCGTGATTGTACGATTGTGATTGTATGCTTGTGCTTGTATGATTGTGATTGTATGATTGTGATTGTATGATTGTGATTGTATGATTGTGATTGTATGGTTGTGACTGTATTGTTGTGATCGTATGATTGTGATCGTATGATTGTGATCGTATGACTGTGATTGTATGATTGTGATTGTATGATTGTGATTGTATGATTGTGATTGTATGATGATGATAGTATGATTGTGATTGTATGATTGTGGTTGCATGATTGTGATTGTATGATAGTAATTGTATGATTGTGATTGTATGATTCTGATTGTATGATTGTGATTGTATGATTCTGATTGTATGATTGTGATTGTATGATTGTGATTGTATGGTTGTGATTGTATGAATGTGATTGTATGATTGTTCTTGTATGATTGTGATCGTAAGATTGTGATCGTATGGTTGTGATCACATGATTGTGATCGTATGATTGTGATCGTATGATTGTGATCGTATGATTGTGATTGTATGATTGTGATTGTATGATTGTGATAGTATGATTGTGATTGTATGATTGTGAATGTATGATTGTGATTGGATGATTGTGATTGTATGATTGGGATTGTATGATTGTGATTGTATGATTGTGATTCTATGATTGTGATTGTATGATTGTGATTGTATGATTTTTATTGTACGATTGTGATTGTATGATTGTGATTGTATGCTTGTGATTGTATGATTGTGATTGTATGGTTGTGATTGTATGAATGTGATTGTATGATTGTGATCGTAAGATTGTGATCGTATAGTTGTGATCACATGATTGTGATCGTATGATTGTGATCGTATGATTGTGATCGTATGATTGTGATTGTATGATTGTGATTGTATGATTGTGATAGTATGATTGTGATTGTATGATTGTGAATGTATGATTGTGATTGCATGATTGTGATTGTATAGTTGTGATTGTGTAACTTCGATCGTATGATAGTGATCTTATGATTGTTATAGTATGATCTTGATTGTGTGATTGTGATTGTATGATTGTGATTGTAGGAATGTGATGATATGATTGTAATAGTGTGATTGTGATTGTACGATTGTGAATGTATGATTGTGATTGTATGATTGTATTGCCTGATTGTGACTTTATGATTGTGATCGTATGATTGTGATTGTATGATTGTGATTGTGTGATTGTGATAGTATGATTGTGATTGTATGATGGCGACTGTATTATTGTGATTGTATGATTGTGATTGTATGATCGTGATTGTACGATTGTGATTGTATGCTTGTGATTGTATGATTGTGAATGTATGATTATCATTGTATGATGATGATTGCATGAATGTGATTGTATAGTTGTGATTGTATGATTGTGAATGCATGATTGTAATTGTATAGTTGTGATTGTATGATTCTGATTGTATGCTTGTGATTGTATGATTGTGATTGTATGGTCGTGATTGTACGATTGTGACTGTATGCTTGTGATTGTATGATTGTGATTGTATGGTTGTGATTGTATGAATGTGATTGTATGATTGTTTTTGTATGATTGTGATCGTATGATTGTGATCGTATGATTGTGATCGTATGGTTGTGATCGCATGATTGTGATCGCATGATTGTGATCGCATGATTGTGATCGTATGATTGTGATCGTATGATTGTGATTGTATGATTGTGATAGTATGATTGTGATTGTATGATGGCGACTGTATTATTGTGATTGTATGATTGTGATTGTATGTTTGTGATTGTATGATTGTGATTGTATGATTGTGATTGTATGATTGTGATTGTATGATTGTGATTGTATGATTTTTATTGTACGATTGTGATTGTATGATTGTGATTATATGAATATGATTGCATGATTGTGATTGCATGATTTTGATTGTATGATAGGAATTGTATGATTGTGATCGTATGATTGTGATTCTATGATTGCGATCGTATGATTGTGATCCTATGATTGTGATCGTATGATAGTGATTGTATGATAGTAATTGTATGATTGTGATCGTATGATTGTGATTGTATGATTGTGATCGTATGTTTGTGGTTGTACAATTATGGCTGTATGATTGTGATTGTATGATTGTTCTTGTATGATTATGATCGTATGATTGTAATTGCATGATTGTGATCGTATGATTGTGATTGTATGATTGTGATTGTATGATTGTGATTGTATGATTGTGATTGCATGATTGTGATTGTATGACTGCGATTGTATGATAGTGATCTTATGATTGTTATAGTATGATATTGATTGCATGATTATGATCGTATGATTGTGGTTGTACAATTATCGTTGTATGATTGTGATTGTGTGACCGTTCTTGTATGATTATGTTCGTATGATTGTAATTGCATGATTGTGATCGTATTATTGTGATTGTATGACTTTCATTGTATGATTGTGATTGTATGAATGTGATGATATGATTGTAATAGTGTGATTGTGATTGTACGATTGTGAATGTATGATTGTGATTGTATGATTGTATTGCCTGATTGTGACTTTATGATTGTGATTGTATGATTATGATTGTATGATCGTGATTGTATGATTGTTATTGTACGATTGTGATTGTATGATTGTGATTGTATGAATGTGATTGCATGATTGTGAATGTATGATTGTGATTGCATGATTGTGATTGTATAGTTGTGATTGTGTAACTTCGATCGTATGATAGTGATCTTATGATTGTTATAGTATGATCTTGATTGTATGATTGTGATTGTATGATTGTGATTGTAGGAATGTGATGATATGATTGTAATAGTGTGATTGTGATTGTATGAATGTGATTGTATGATTGTTTTTGTATGATTGTGATCGTAAGATTGTGATCGTATGGTTGTGATCACATGATTGTGATCGTATGATTGTGATCGTATGATTGTGATCGTATGATTGTGATTGTATGATTGTGATTGTATGATTGTGATAGTATGATTGTGATTGTATGATTGTGAATGTATGATTGTGATTGCATGATTGTGATTGTATAGTTGTGATTGTGTAACTTCGATCGTATGATAGTGATCTTATGATTGTTATAGTATGATCTTGATTGTATGATTGTGATTGTATGATTGTGATTGTAGGAATGTGATGATATGATTGTAATAGTGTGATTGTGATTGTACGATTGTGAATGTATGATTGTGATTGTATGACTGTATTGCCTGATTGTGACTTTATGATTGTGATCGTATGATTGTGATTGTATGATTGTGATTATATGATTGTGATAGTATGATTGTGATTGTATGATGGCGACTGTATTATTGTGATTGTATGATTGTGATTGTATGTTTGTGATTGTATGATTGGGATTGTATGATTGTGATTGTATGATTGTGATTCTATGATTGTGATTGTATGATTGTGATTGTATGATTTTTATTGTACGATTGTGATTGTATGATTGTGATTGTATGAATGTGATTGCATGATTGTGATTGCATGATTGTGATTGTATGTTTGTGATTATATGATTATCATTGTGTGATGATGATTGCATGAATGTGATTGTATAGTTGTGATTGTATGATTGTGATTGTAGGAATGTGATGATATGATTGTAATAGTGTGACTGTGATTGTACGATTGTGAATGTATGATTGTGATTGTATGATTGTATTGCCTGATTGTGACTTTATGATTGTGATCGTATGATTGTGATTGTATGATTGTGACTGTATGATTGTGATAGTATGATTGTGATTGTATGATGGCGACTGTATTATTGTGATTGTATGATTGTGATTGTATGTTCGTGATTGTATGATTGGGATTGTATGATTGTGATTGTATGATTGTGATTCTATGATTGTGATTGTATGATTGTGATTGTATGATTTTTATTGTACGATTGTGATTGTATGATTGTGATTGTATGGTTGTGATTGTATGATTGTGATTGTATGATCGTGATTGTACGATTGTGATTGTATGCTTGTGATTGTATGATTGTGATTGTATGATTGTGATTGTATGATTGTGATTGTATGATTATGATTGTATGATTTTTATTGTACGATTGTGATTGTATGATTGTGATTGTATGAATATGATTGCATGATTGTGATTGCATGATTGTGATTGCATGATTGTGATTGTATGTTTGTGATTATATGATTATCATTGTATGATGATGATTGCATGAATGTGATTGTATAGTTGTGATTGTATGATTGTGAATGCATGATTGTAATTGTATAGTTGTGATTGTATGATTCTGATTGTATGCTTGTGATTGTATGATTGTGATTGTATGGTTGTGATTGTATGATTGTGATTGTATGATCGTGATTGTACGATTGTGATTGTATGCTTGTGCTTGTATGATTGTGATTGTATGATTGTGATTGTATGATTGTGATTGTATGATTGTGATTGTATGGTTGTGATTGTATGATTGTGATTGTATGATTGTGATTGTATGATTGTGATTGTATGATTGTGATTGTATGATGATGATAGTATGATTGTGATTGTATGATTGTGATTGTATGGTTGTGATTGTATGATTGTGATTGTATGATCGTGATTGTACGATTGTGATTGTATGATTCTGATTGTATGATTGTTATTGTATGATTGTGATTGTATGCTTGTGATTGTATGATTGTGATTGTATGGTTGTGATTGTATGAATGTGATTGTATGATTGTTTTTGTATGATTGTGATCGTAAGATTGTGATCGTATGGTTGTGATCACATGATTGTGATCGTATGATTGTGATCGTATGATTGTGATCGTATGATTGTGATTGTATGATTGTGATTGTATGATTGTGATAGTATGATTGTGATTGTATGATTGTGAATGTATGATTGTGATTGCATGATTGTGATTGTATAGTTGTGATTGTATGATTGTGATTGTATGATCGTGATTGTACGATTGTGATTGTATGCTTGTGCTTGTATGATTGTGATTGTATGATTGTGATTGTATGATTGTGATTGTATGATTGTGATTGTATGGTTGTGACTGTATTGTTGTGATCGTATGATTGTGATCGTATGATTGTGATCGTATGACTGTGATTGTATGATTGTGATTGTATGATTGTGATTGTATGATTGTGATTGTATGATGATGATAGTATGATTGTGATTGTATGATTGTGGTTGCATGATTGTGATTGTATGATAGTAATTGTATGATTGTGATTGTATGATTCTGATTGTATGATTGTGATTGTATGATTCTGATTGTATGATTGTGATTGTATGATTGTGATTGTATGGTTGTGATTGTATGAATGTGATTGTATGATTGTTCTTGTATGATTGTGATCGTAAGATTGTGATCGTATGGTTGTGATCACATGATTGTGATCGTATGATTGTGATCGTATGATTGTGATCGTATGATTGTGATTGTATGATTGTGATTGTATGATTGTGATAGTATGATTGTGATTGTATGATTGTGAATGTATGATTGTGATTGGATGATTGTGATTGTATGATTGGGATTGTATGATTGTGATTGTATGATTGTGATTCTATGATTGTGATTGTATGATTGTGATTGTATGATTTTTATTGTACGATTGTGATTGTATGATTGTGATTGTATGCTTGTGATTGTATGATTGTGATTGTATGGTTGTGATTGTATGAATGTGATTGTATGATTGTGATCGTAAGATTGTGATCGTATAGTTGTGATCACATGATTGTGATCGTATGATTGTGATCGTATGATTGTGATCGTATGATTGTGATTGTATGATTGTGATTGTATGATTGTGATAGTATGATTGTGATTGTATGATTGTGAATGTATGATTGTGATTGCATGATTGTGATTGTATAGTTGTGATTGTGTAACTTCGATCGTATGATAGTGATCTTATGATTGTTATAGTATGATCTTGATTGTGTGATTGTGATTGTATGATTGTGATTGTAGGAATGTGATGATATGATTGTAATAGTGTGATTGTGATTGTACGATTGTGAATGTATGATTGTGATTGTATGATTGTATTGCCTGATTGTGACTTTATGATTGTGATCGTATGATTGTGATTGTATGATTGTGATTGTGTGATTGTGATAGTATGATTGTGATTGTATGATGGCGACTGTATTATTGTGATTGTATGATTGTGATTGTATGATCGTGATTGTACGATTGTGATTGTATGCTTGTGATTGTATGATTGTGAATGTATGATTATCATTGTATGATGATGATTGCATGAATGTGATTGTATAGTTGTGATTGTATGATTGTGAATGCATGATTGTAATTGTATAGTTGTGATTGTATGATTCTGATTGTATGCTTGTGATTGTATGATTGTGATTGTATGGTCGTGATTGTACGATTGTGACTGTATGCTTGTGATTGTATGATTGTGATTGTATGGTTGTGATTGTATGAATGTGATTGTATGATTGTTTTTGTATGATTGTGATCGTATGATTGTGATCGTATGATTGTGATCGTATGGTTGTGATCGCATGATTGTGATCGCATGATTGTGATCGCATGATTGTGATCGTATGATTGTGATCGTATGATTGTGATTGTATGATTGTGATAGTATGATTGTGATTGTATGATGGCGACTGTATTATTGTGATTGTATGATTGTGATTGTATGTTTGTGATTGTATGATTGTGATTGTATGATTGTGATTGTATGATTGTGATTGTATGATTGTGATTGTATGATTTTTATTGTACGATTGTGATTGTATGATTGTGATTATATGAATATGATTGCATGATTGTGATTGCATGATTTTGATTGTATGATAGGAATTGTATGATTGTGATCGTATGATTGTGATTCTATGATTGCGATCGTATGATTGTGATCCTATGATTGTGATCGTATGATAGTGATTGTATGATAGTAATTGTATGATTGTGATCGTATGATTGTGATTGTATGATTGTGATCGTATGTTTGTGGTTGTACAATTATGGCTGTATGATTGTGATTGTATGATTGTTCTTGTATGATTATGATCGTATGATTGTAATTGCATGATTGTGATCGTATGATTGTGATTGTATGATTGTGATTGTATGATTGTGATTGTATGATTGTGATTGCATGATTGTGATTGTATGACTGCGATTGTATGATAGTGATCTTATGATTGTTATAGTATGATATTGATTGCATGATTATGATCGTATGATTGTGGTTGTACAATTATCGTTGTATGATTGTGATTGTGTGACCGTTCTTGTATGATTATGTTCGTATGATTGTAATTGCATGATTGTGATCGTATTATTGTGATTGTATGACTTTCATTGTATGATTGTGATTGTATGAATGTGATGATATGATTGTAATAGTGTGATTGTGATTGTACGATTGTGAATGTATGATTGTGATTGTATGATTGTATTGCCTGATTGTGACTTTATGATTGTGATTGTATGATTATGATTGTATGATCGTGATTGTATGATTGTTATTGTACGATTGTGATTGTATGATTGTGATTGTATGAATGTGATTGCATGATTGTGATTGCATGATTGTGATTATATGTTTGTGATTGCATTATTATCATTGTATGATGATGATAGCATGAATGTGATTGTATAGTTGTGATTGTATGATTGTGAATGCATGATTGTAATTGTATAGTTGTGATTGTATGATTCTGATTGTATGCTTGTGATTGTATAATTGTGATTGTATGATTGTGATTGTATGATTGTGATTGTATGATTGTGATTGTATGATTTTTATTGTACGATTGTGATTGTATGATTGTGATTGTATGAATGTGATTGCATGATTGTGATTGCATGATTGTGATTGTATGTATGTGATTATATGATTATCATTGCATGATGATGAGTGCATGAATGTGATTGTATAGTTGTGATTGTATGATTGTGAATGCATGATTGTAATTGTATAGTTGTGATTGTATGATGGCGACTGTATTATTGTGATTGTATGATTGTGATTTTATGTTTGTGATTGTATGATTGTGATTGTATGATTGTGATTGTATGATTGTGATTGTATGATTGTGATTGTATGATTGTGATTGTATGATTGTGATTGTATGATTGTGACTGTATGATTGTGATTGTATGATTGTGATCGTATGATTGTGATTGTATGATTGTGATTGTATGATGGCGACTGTATTATTGTGATTGTATGATTGTGATTGTATGTTTGTGATTGTATGATTGTGATTGTATCGTTGTGATTGTATGATTGTGATTGTATGATCGTGATTGTACGATTGTGATTGTATACTTGTGATTTTATGACTGTGATTGTATGGTGGTGATTGTATGAATGTGATTGTATGATTGTTTTTGTATGATTGTGATCGTATGATTGTGATCGTATGATTGTGATCGTATGGTTGTGATCGCATGATTGTGATCGTATGATTGTGATCGTATGATTATGATCGTATGACTGTGATTGTATGATTGTGATTGCATGATTGTGATAGTATGATTGTGATTGTATGATGGCGACTGTATTATTGTGATTGTATGATTGTGATTGTATGTTTGTGATTGTATGATTGTGATTGTATGATTGTGATCGTATGATTGTGATCGTATGATTGTGATTGTATGATTGTGATTGTATGATTGTGATTGTATGATTGCGATTTTATGGTTGTGATTGTATGATTGTGTTTTGGAGATTGTAATTGTATGATTGCGATTTTATGATTGTGATCGTATGATTGTGATTGTATGATAGTAATTGTATGATTGTGATCGTATGATTGTGATTCTATGATTGTTCTTTTCTGATTGTGATCGTCTGATTGTAGTTGCATGATTGTGATCGTATGATTGTGATTGTATGATTGTGATTGTAAGATTGTGATTGTATGATTGCGATTGTATGATTATGGTTCTATGATTGTGAATATATGATTGTGATTGTATGATTGTGATTGTATGATTGTGATTGTATGATTGTGATTGTATGATTGCAATTGTATGATTGTGATTCTATGATTGTGATCGTATGGTTGTGATCGTATGATTGTGATCGTATGATTGTGATAGTATGATTGTGACCGTATGATTGCGATCGTATGATTGTGATTGTATGATTGTGATTGTATGATGATGATAGTATGATTGTGCTTGTATGATGGTGATTGCATGATTGTGATTGTATGATTGTGATTGTATGGTTGTGATTGTATGAATGTGATTGTATGAATGTGATGTTATGATTGTAATAGTGTGATTGTGATTGTACGATTGTGAATGTATGATTGCGATTGTATGATTGTATTGCCTGATTGTGACTTTATGATTGTGATTGTATGATTATGATTGTATGATCGTGATTGTATGATTGTTATTGTACGATTGTGATTGTATGATTGTGATTGTATGATTGTGATTGTATGAATGTGATTGCATGATTGTGATTGCATGATTGTGATTGTATGTTTGTGATTGTATGATTATCATTGTATGATGATGATTGCATGAATGTGATTGTTTGATTGTGATTGTATGATTGTGATTGTATGATCATGATAGTATGATTGTGACTGTATGATTGTGATTGCATGATTGTGATTGTATGATAGTAATTGTATGATTGTGATTGTATGATTGTAATTGTATGATTGTGATTGTATGATTGTGATTGTATAGTTGTGATTGTGTAACTTCGATCGTATGATAGTGATCTTATGATTGTTATAGTATGATCTTGATTGTATGATTGTGATTATATGATTGTGATTGTATGTTTGTGATGGTATGATTGTGATTGTATCGTTGTGATTGTATGGTTGTGATTGTATGATCGTGATTGTACGATTGTGATTGTATGCTTGTGATTGTATGATTGTGATTGTATGGTGGTGATTGTATGAATGTGATTGTATGATTGTTTTTGTATGATTGTGATCGTATGATTGTGATCGTATGATTGTGATCGTATGGTTGTGATCGCATGATTGTGATCGTATGATTGTGATCGTATGATTGTGTTCGTATGATTGTGATTGTATGATTGTGATTGCATGATTGTGATAGTATGATTGTGATTGTATGATGGCGACTGTATTATTGTGATCGTATGATTGTGATTGTATGTTTGTGATTGTATGATTGTGATTGTATGATTGTGATCGTATGATTGTGATCCTATGATTGTGATTGTACGATTGTGAATGTATGATTGTGATTGTATGATTGTATTGCCTGATTGTGACTTTATGATTGTGATTGTGTGATTATGATTGTATGATCGTGATTGTATGATTGTTATTGTACGATTGTGATTGTATGATTGTGATTGTATGAATGTGATTGCATGATTGTGATTGCATGATTGTGATTGTATGTTTGTGATTGTATGATTATCATTGTATGATGATGATTGCATGAATGTGATTGTATAGTTGTGATTGTATGATTGTGAATGCTTGATTGTAATTGTATAGATGTGATTGTATGATTCTGATTGTATGCTTGTGATTGTATGATTGTGATTGTATGGTTGTGATTGTATGATTGTGATTGTATGATCGTGATTGTACGATTGTGATTGTATGCTTGTGATTGTATGATTGTGATTGTATGGTTGTGATTGTATGAATGTGATTGTATGATTGTTTTTGTATGATTGTGATCGTATGATTGTGATCGTATGATTGTGATCGTATGGTTGTGATCGCATGATTGTGATCGTATGATCGTGATCGTATGATTGTGATCGTATGATTGTGATTGTATGATTGTGATTGTATGATTATGATAGTATGATTGTGATTGTATGATGGCGACTGTATTATTGTGATTGTATGATTGTGATTGTATGTTTGTGATTCTATGATTGTGATTGTATGATTGTGATTGTATGATTTTTATTGTACGATTGTGATTGTATGATTGTGATTGTATGAATGTGATTGCATGATTGTGATTGCATGATTGTGATTGTATGTTTGTGATTATATGACTATCATTGTGTGATGATGATTGCATGAATGTGATTGTATAGTTGTGATTGTATGATTGTGAATGCATGATTGTAATTGTATAGTTGTGATTGTATGATTCTGATTGTATGCTTGTGATTGTATGATTGTGATTGTATGGTTGTGATTGTATGATTGTGATTGTATGATCGTGATTGTACGATTGTGATTGTATGCTTGTGATTGTACGATTGTGATTGTATGATTGTGATTGTATGATTGTGATTGTATGATTGTGATTGTATGATTGTGATTGTATGATTGTGATTGTATGATTTTTATTGTACGATTGTGATTGTATGATTGTGATTGTATGAATGTGATTGCATGATTGTGATTGCATGATTGTGATTGTATGTTTGTGATTATATGGTTATCATTGTATGATGACGATTGCATGAATGTGATTGTATAGTTGTGATTGTATGATTGTGAATGCATGATTGTAATTGTATAGTTGTGATTGTATGATTCTGATTGTATGCTTGTGATTGTATGATTGTGATTGTATGATCGTGATTGTACGATTGTGATTGTATGATCGTGATTGTACGATTGTGATTGTATGCTTGTGATTGTATGATTGTGATTGTATGCTTGTGATTGTATGAATGTGATTGTATGATTGTTTTTGTATGATTGTGATCGTATGACTGTGATCGTATGATTGTGATCGTATGGTTGTGATCGCATGATTGTGATCGTATGTTTGTGATCGTATGATTGTGTTCGTATGATTGTGATTGTATGATTGTGATTGCATGATTGTGATAGTATGATTGTGATTGTATGATGGCGACTGTATTATTGTGATCGTATGATTGTGATTGTATGTTTGTGATTGTATGATTGTGATTGTATGATTGTGATCGTATGATTGTGATCCTATGATTGTGATTGTACGATTGTGAATGTATGATTGTGATTGTATGATTGTATTGCCTGATTGTGACTTTATGATTGTGATTGTGTGATTATGATTGTATGATCGTGATTGTATGATTGTTATTGTACGATTGTGATTGTATGATTGTGATTGTATGAATGTGATTGCATGATTGTGATTGCATGATTGTGATTGTATGTTTGTGATTGTATGATTATCATTGTATGATGATGATTGCATGAATGTGATTGTATAGTTGTGATTTTATGATTGTGAATGCTTGATTGTAATTGTATAGATGTGATTGTATGATTCTGATTGTATGCTTGTGATTGTATGATTGTGATTGTATGGTTGTGATTGTATGATTGTGATTGTATGATCGTGATTGTACGATTGTGATTGTATGCTTGTGATTGTATGATTGTGATTGTATGGTTGTGATTGTATGAATGTGATTGTATGATTGTTTTTGTGTGATTGTGATCGTATGATTGTGATCGTATGATTGTGATCGTATGGTTGTGATCGCATGATTGTGATCGTATGATCGTGATCGTATGATTGTGATCGTATGATTGTGATTGTATGATTGTGATTGTATGATTATGATAGTATGATTGTGATTGTATGATGGCGACTGTATTATTGTGATTGTATGATTGTGATTGTATGTTTGTGATTCTATGATTGTGATTGTATGATTGTGATTGTATGATTTTTATTGTACGATTGTGATTGTATGATTGTGATTGTATGAATGTGATTGCATGATTGTGATTGCATGATTGTGATTGTATGTTTGTGATTATATGACTATCATTGTGTGATGATGATTGCATGAATGTGATTGTATAGTTGTGATTGTATGATTGTGAATGCATGATTGTAATTGTATAGTTGTGATTGTATGATTCTGATTGTATGCTTGTGATTGTATGATTGTGATTGTATGGTTGTGATTGTATGATTGTGATTGTATGATCGTGATTGTACGATTGTGATTGTATGCTTGTGATTGTACGATTGTGATTGTATGATTGTGATTGTATGATTGTGATTGTATGATTGTGATTGTATGATTGTGATTGTATGATTTTTATTGTACGATTGTGATTGTATGATTGTGATTGTATGAATGTGATTGCATGATTGTGATTGCATGATTGTGATTGTATGTTTGTGATTATATGGTTATCATTGTATGATGACGATTGCATGAATGTGATTGTATAGTTGTGATTGTATGATTGTGAATGCATGATTGTAATTGTATAGTTGTGATTGTATGATTCTGATTGTATGCTTGTGATTGTATGATTGTGATTGTATGCTTGTGATTGTATGAATGTGATTGTATGATTGTTTTTGTATGATTGTGATCGTATGACTGTGATCGTATGATTGTGATCGTAAGATTGTGATCGTATGATAGTGATCTTATGATTGTTATAGTATGATCTTGATTGTATGATTGTGATTGTATGATTGTGATTGTATGAATGTGATGATATGATTGTAATAGTGTGATTGTGATTGTACGATTGTGAATGTATGACTGTGATTGTATGATTGTATTGCCTGATTGTGAGTTTATGATTGTGATTGTATGATTATGATTGTATGATCGTGATTGTATGATTGTTATTGTACGATTGTGATTGTATGATTGTGATTGTAAGAATGTGATTGCATGATTGTGATTGCATGATTGTGATTGTATGTTTGTGATTGTATGATTATCATTGTATGATGATGATTGCATGAATGTGATTGTATAGTTGTGATTGTATGATTGTGATTGTATGATTATGATAGTATGATTGTGATTGTATGATGGCGACTGTATTATTGTGATTGTATGATTGTGATTGTATGTTTGTGATTGTATGATTGTGATTGTATGATTGTGATTGTATGATTGTGATTGTATGATTGTGATTGTATGATTGTGATTGTATGATTGTGATTGTATGATTTTTATTGTACGAATGTGATTGTATGATTGTGATTGTATGAATGTGATTGCATGATTGTGATTGTATGTTTGTGATTATATGATTATCATTGTATGATGATGATTGCATGAATGTGATTGTATAGTTGTGATTGTATGATTGTGAATGCATGATTGTAATTGTATAGTTGTGATTGTATGATTCTGATTGTATGCTTGTGATTGTATGATTGTGATTGTATGGTTGTGATTGTATGATTGTGATTGTATGATCGTGATTGTACGATTGTGATTGTATGCTTGTGATTGTATGATTGTGATTGTATGCTTGTGATTGTATGAATGTGATTGTATGATTGTTTTTGTATGATTGTGATCGTATGACTGTGATCGTATGATTGTGATCTTATGGTTGTGATCGCATGATTGTGATCGTATGATTGTGATCGTATGATTGTGATCGTATGATTGTGATTGTATGATTGTCATGGTATGATTGTGATAGTATGATTGTGATTGTATGATGGCGACTGTATTATTGTGATTGTATGATTGTGATTGTATGTTTGTGATTGTATGATTGTGATTGTATGATTGTGATTGTATGATTGTGATTGTATGATTGTGATTGTATGATTGTGATTGTATGATTGTGATTGTATGATTGTGACTGTATGATTGTGATTGTATGATTGTGATCGTATGATTGTGATTGTATGATTGTGATTGTATAATGGCGACTGTATTATTGTGATTGTATGATTGTGATTGTATGTTTGTGATTGTATGATTGTGATTGTATCGTTGTGATTGTATGATTGTGATTGTATGATCGTGATTGTACGATTGTGATTGTATGCTTGTGATTTTATGATTGTGATTGTAGGGTGGTGATTGTATGAATGTGATTGTATGATTGTTTTTGCATGATTGTGATCGTATGATTGTGATCGTATGATTGTGATCGTATGGTTGTGATCGCATGATTGTGATCGTATGATTGTGATCGTATGATTATGATCGTATGACTGTGATTGTATGATTGTGATTGCATGATTGTGATAGTATGATTGTGATTGTATGATGGCGACTGTATTATTGTGATTGTATGATTGTGATTGTATGTTTGTGATTGTATGATTGTGATTGTATGATTGTGATCGTATGATTGTGATCGTATGATTGTGATTGTATGATTGTGATTGTAAGATTGTGATTGTATGATTGCGATTGTATGATTATGGTTCTATGATAGTGATTATATGATTGTGATTGTATGATTGTGATTGTATGATTGTGATTGTATGATTGTGATTGTATGATTGCAATTGTATGATTGTGATTCTATGATTGTGATCGTATGGTTGTGATCGTATGATTGTGATCGTATGATTGTGATCGTATGATTGTGACCGTATGATTGCGATCGTATGATTGTGATTGTATGATTGTGATTGTATGATGATGATAGTATGATTGTGCTTGTATGATGGTGATTGCATGATTGTGATTGTATGATTGTGATTGTATGGTTGTGATTGTATGAATGTGATTGTATGATTGTTTTTGTATGATTGTGATCGTAAGATTGTGATCGTATGGTTGTGATCGCATGATTGTGATCGTATGATTGTGATTGTATGATTGTGATTGTATGATTGTGATAGTATGATTGTGATTGTATGATTGTGAATGTATGATTGTGATTGCATGATTGTGGTTGTATAGTTGTGATTGTGTAACTTCGATCGTATGATAGTGATCTTATGATTGTTATAGTATGATCTTGATTGTATGATTGTGATTGTATGATTGTGATTGTATGAATGTGATGATATGATTGTAATAGTGTGATTGTGATTGTACGATTGTGAATGTATGATTGTGATTGTATGATTGTATTGCCTGATTGTGACTTTATGATTGTGATTGTATGATTATGATTGTATGATCGTGATTGTATGATTGTTATTGTACGATTGTGATTGCATGATTGTGATTGTATGTTTGTGATTGTATGATTATCATTGTATGATGATGATTGCATGAATGTGATTGTTTGATTGTGATTGTATGATTGTGATTGTATGATCATGATAGTATGATTGTGACTGTATGATTGTGATTGCATGATTGTGATTGTATGATAGTAATTGTATGATTGTGATTGTATGATTGTAATTGTATGATTGTGATTGTATGATTGTGATCGTATAGTTGTGATTGTGTAACTTCGATCGTATGATAGTGATCTTATGATTGTTATAGTATGATCTTGATTGTATGATTGTGATTATATGATTGTGATTGTATGTTTGTGATTGTATGATTGTGATTGTATCGTTGTGATTGTATGATTGTGATTGTATGATCGTGATTGTACGATTGTGATTGTATGCTTGTGATTGTATGATTGTGATTGTATGGTGGTGATTGTATGAATGTGATTGTATGATTGTTTTTGTATGATTGTGATCGTATGATTGTGATCGTATGATTGTGATCGTATGGTTGTGATCGCATGATTGTGATCGTATGATTGTGATCGTATGATTGTGTTCGTATGATTGTGATTGTATGATTGTGATTGCATGATTGTGATAGTATGATTGTGATTGCATGATGGCGACTGTATTATTGTGATCGTATGATTGTGATTGTATGTTTGTGATTGTATGATTGTGATTGTATGATTGTGATCGTATGATTGTGATCCTATGATTGTGATTGTATGATTGTGATTGTATGATTGTGATTGTATGATTGCGATTTTATGGTTGTGATTGTATGATTGTGTTTTGGAGATTGTAATTGTATGATTGCGATTTTATGATTGTGATTGTATGATTGTGATTGTATGGTAGTAATTGTATGATTGTGATCGTATGATTGTGATTCTATGATTGCGATCGTATGATTGTGATTGTATGATTATCATTGTATGATGATGATTGCATGAATGTGATTGTATAGTTGTGATTGTATGACTTTCATTGCATGATTGTGATTGTATGAATGTGATGATATGATTGTAATAGTGTGATTGTGATTGTACGATTGTGAATGTATGATTGTGATTGTATGATTGTATTGCCTGATTGTGACTTTATGATTGTGATTGTGTGATCATGATTGTATGATCGTGATTGTATGATTGTTATTGTACGATTGTGATTGTATGATTGTGATTGTATGAATGTGACTGCATGATTGTGATTGCATGATTGTGATCGTATGTTTGTGATTGTATGATTATCATTGTATGATGATGATTGCATGAATGTGATTGTATAGTTGTGATTGTATGATTGTGAATGCTTGATTGTAATTGTATAGATGTGATTGTATGATTCTGATTGTATGCTTGTGATTGTATGATTGTGATTGTATGGTTGTGATTGTATGATTGTGATTGTATGATCGTGATTGTACGATTGTGAATGTATGCTTGTGATTGTATGATTGTGATTGTATGGTTGTGATTGTATGAATGTGATTGTATGATTGTTTTTGTATGATTGTGATCGTATGATTGTGATCGTATGATTGTGATCGTATGGTTGTGATCGCATGATTGTGATCGTATGATCGTGATCGTATGATTGTGATCGTATGATTGTGATTGTATGATTGTGATTGTATGATTATGATAGTATGATTGTGATTGTATGATGGCGACTGTATTATTGTGATTGAATGATTGTGATTGTATGTTTGTGATTGTATGATTGTGATTGTATGATTGTGATTGTATGATTGTGATTGTATGATTGTGATTGTATGATTGTGATTGTATGATTGTGATTGTATGATTGTGATTGTATGATTGTGATTGTATGATTGTGATTGTATGATTGTGATTGTATGATTTTTATTGTACGATTGTGATTTTATGATTGTGATTGTATGAATGTGATTGCATGATTGTGATTGCATGATTGTGATTGTATGTTTGTGATTATATGATTATCATTGTATGATGATGATTGCATGAATGTGATTGTATAGTTGTGATTGTATGATTGTGAATGCATGATTGTAATTGTATAGTTGTGATTGTATGATTCTGATTGTATGCTTGTGATTTTATGATTGTGATTGTATGGTTGTGATTGTATGATTGTGATTGTATGATCGTGATTGTACGATTGTGATTGTATGCTTGTGATTGTATGATTGTGATTGTATGCCTGTGATTGTATGAATGTGATTGTATGATTGTTTTTGTATGATTGTGATCGTATGACTGTGATCGTATGATTGTGATCGTATGGTTGTGATCGCATGATTGTGATCGTATGATTGTGATCGTATGATTGTGATCGTATGATTGTGATTGTATGATTGTGATTGTATGATTGTGATAGTATGATTGTGATTGTATGATGGCGACTGAATTATTGTGAATGTATGATTGTGATTGTATGATTGTGATTGTATGTTTGTGATTGTATGATTGTGATTGTATGATTATGATTGTATGATTGTGATTGTATGATTGTGATTGTATGATTGTGATTGTATGATTGTGATTGTATGATTGTGACTGTATGATTGTGATTGTATGATTGTGATCGTATGATTGTGATTGTATGATTGTGATTGTATGATGGCGACTGTATTATTGTGATTGTATGATTGTGATTGTATGTTTGTGATTGTATGATTGTGATTGTATCGTTGTGATTGTATGATTGTGATTGTATGATCGTGATTGTACGATTGTGATTGTATGCTTGTGATTGTATGATTGTGATTGTATGGTGGTGATTGTATGAATGTGATTGTATGATTGTTTTTGTATGATTGTGATCGTATGATTGTGATCGTATGATTGTGATCGTATGATTGTGATCGTATGGTTGTGATCGCATGATTGTGATCGTATGATTGTGATCGTATGATTGTGATCGTATGATTGTGATTGTATGATTGTGATTGCATGATTGTGATAGTATGATTGTGATTGTATGATGGCGACTGTATTATTGTGATTGTATGATTGTGATTGTACGTTTGTGATTGTATGATTGTGATTGTATGATTGTGATCGTATGATTGTGATCGTATGATTGTGATTGTATGATTGTGATTGTATGATTGTGATTGTATGATTGCGATTTTATGGTTGTGACTGTATGATTGTGTTTTGGAGATTGTAATTGTATGATTGCGATTTTATGATTGTGATTGTATGATTGTGATTGTATGATAGTAATTGTATGATTGTGATCGTATGATTGTGATTCTATGATTGCGATCGTATGATTGTGATCGTATGATTGTGATTGTATGATAGTAATTGTATGATTGTGATCGTATGAATGTGATTGTATGATTGTTCTTTTCTGATTATGATCGTATGATTGTAGTTGCATGATTGTGATCGTATGATTGTGATTGTATTATTGTGATTGTAAGATTGTGATTGTATGATTGCGATTGTATGATAATGATTCTATGATTGTGATTATATGATTGTGAGTGTATGATTGTGATTGTATGATTGTGATTGTATGATTGTGATTGTATGATTGCAATTGTATGATTGTGATTCTATGATTGTGATCGTATGGTTGTGATCGTATGATTGTGATCGTATGATTGTGATCGTATGATTGAGACCGTATGATTGTGACCGTATGATTGTGATTGTATGATTGTGATTGTATGATTGTGATTGTATGGTTGTGACTGTATTGTTGTGATCGTATGATTGTGATCGTATGATTGTGATCGTATGACTGTGATTGTATGATTGTGATTGTATGATTGTGATTGTATGATGATGATAGTATGATTGTGATTGTATGATTGTGATTGCATGATTGTGATTGTATGATAGTAATTGTATGATTGTGATTGTATGATTCTGATTGTATGATTGTGATTGTATGATTGTGATTGTATGATTGTGATTGTATGATTGTGATTGTATGATTGTGATTGTATGATTGTGATTGTATGATTGTGACTGTATGATTGTGATTGTATGATTGTGATCGTATGATTGTGATTGTATGATTGTGATTGTATAATGGCGACTGTATTATTGTGATTGTATGATTGTGATTGTATGTTTGTGATTGTATGATTGTGATTGTATCGTTGTGATTGTATGATTGTGATTGTATGATCGTGATTGTACGATTGTGATTGTATGCTTGTGATTTTATGATTGTGATTGTATGGTGGTGATTGTATGAATGTGATTGTATGATTGTTTTTGCATGATTGTGATCGTATGATTGTGATCGTATGATTGTGATCGTATGGTTGTGATCGCATGATTGTGATCGTATGATTGTGATCGTATGATTATGATCGTATGACTGTGATTGTATGATTGTGATTGCATGATTGTGATAGTATGATTGTGATTGTATGATGGCGACTGTATTATTGTGATTGTATGATTGTGATTGTATGTTTGTGATTGTATGATTGTGATTGTATGATTGTGATCGTATGATTGTGATCGTATGATTGTGATTGTATGATTGTGATTGTAAGATTGTGATTGTATGATTGCGATTGTATGATTATGGTTCTATGATAGTGATTATATGATTGTGATTGTATGATTGTGATTGTATGATTGTGATTGTATGATTGTGATTGTATGATTGCAATTGTATGATTGTGATTCTATGATTGTGATCGTATGGTTGTGATCGTATGATTGTGATCGTATGATTGTGATCGTATGATTGTGACCGTATGATTGCGATCGTATGATTGTGATTGTATGATTGTGATTGTATGATGATGATAGTATGATTGTGCTTGTATGATGGTGATTGCATGATTGTGATTGTATGATTGTGATTGTATGGTTGTGATTGTATGAATGTGATTGTATGATTGTTTTTGTATGATTGTGATCGTAAGATTGTGATCGTATGGTTGTGATCGCATGATTGTGATCGTATGATTGTGATTGTATGATTGTGATTGTATGATTGTGATAGTATGATTGTGATTGTATGATTGTGAATGTATGCTTGTGATTGCATGATTGTGGTTGTATAGTTGTGATTGTGTAACTTCGATCGTATGATAGTGATCTTATGATTGTTATAGTATGATCTTGATTGTATGATTGTGATTGTATGATTGTGATTGTATGAATGTGATGATATGATTGTAATAGTGTGATTGTGATTGTACGATTGTGAATGTATGATTGTGATTGTATGATTGTATTGCCTGATTGTGACTTTATGATTGTGATTGTATGATTATGATTGTATGATCGTGATTGTATGATTGTTATTGTACGATTGTGATTGTATGATTGTGATTGTATGATTGTGATTGTATGAATGTGATTGCATGATTGTGATTGCATGATTGTGATTGTATGTTTGTGATTGTATGATTATCATTGTATGATGATGATTGCATGAATGTGATTGTTTGATTGTGATTGTATGATTGTGATTGTATGATCATGATAGTATGATTGTGACTGTATGATTGTGATTGCATGATTGTGATTGTATGATAGTAATTGTATGATTGTGATTGTATGATTGTAATTGTATGATTGTGATTGTATGATTGTGATCGTATAGTTGTGATTGTGTAACTTCGATCGTATGATAGTGATCTTATGATTGTTATAGTATGATCTTGATTGTATGATTGTGATTATATGATTGTGATTGTATGTTTGTGATTGTATGATTGTGATTGTATCGTTGTGATTGTATGATTGTGATTGTATGATCGTGATTGTACGATTGTGATTGTATGCTTGTGATTGTATGATTGTGATTGTATGGTGGTGATTGTATGAATGTGATTGTATGATTGTTTTTGTATGATTGTGATCGTATGATTGTGATCGTATGATTGTGATCGTATGGTTGTGATCGCATGATTGTGATCGTATGATTGTGATCGTATGATTGTGTTCGTATGATTGTGATTGTATGATTGTGATTGCATGATTGTGATAGTATGATTGTGATTGTAGGATGGCGACTGTATTATTGTGATCGTATGATTGTGATTGTATGTTTGTGATTGTATGATTGTGATTGTATGATTGTGATCGTATGATTGTGATCCTATGATTGTGATTGTATGATTGTGATTGTATGATTGTGATTGTATGATTGCGATTTTATGGTTGTGATTGTATGATTGTGTTTTGGAGATTGTAATTGTATGATTGCGATTTTATGATTGTGATTGTATGATTGTGATTGTATGGTAGTAATTGTATGATTGTGATCGTATGATTGTGATTCTATGATTGCGATCGTATGATTGTGATTGTATGATTATCATTGTATGATGATGATTGCATGAATGTGATTGTATAGTTGTGATTGTATGACTTTCATTGTATGATTGTGATTGTATGAATGTGATGATATGATTGTAATAGTGTGATTGTGATTGTACGATTGTGAATGTATGATTGTGATTGTATGATTGTATTGCCTGATTGTGACTTTATGATTGTGATTGTGTGATTATGATTGTATGATCGTGATTGTATGATTGTTATTGTACGATTGTGATTGTATGATTGTGATTGTATGAATGTGACTGCATGATTGTGATTGCATGATTGTGATTGTATGTTTGTGATTGTATGATTATCATTGTATGATGATGATTGCATGAATGTGATTGTATAGTTGTGATTGTATGATTGTGAATGCTTGATTGTAATTGTATAGATGTGATTGTATGATTCTGATTGTATGCTTGTGATTGTATGATTGTGATTGTATGATCGTGATTGTACGATTGTGAATGTATGCTTGTGATTGTATGATTGTGATTGTATGGTTGTGATTGTATGAATGTGATTGTATGATTGTTTTTGTATGATTGTGATCGTATGATTGTGATCGTATGATTGTGATCGTATGGTTGTGATCGCATGATTGTGATCGTATGATTGTGATTGTATGATAGTAATTGTATGATTGTGATCGTATGAATGTGATTGTATGATTGTTCTTTTCTGATTATGATCGTATGATTGTAGTTGCATGATTGTGATCGTATGATTGTGATTGTATGAATGTGATTGCATGATTGTGATTGCATGATTGTGATTGTATGTTTGTGATTGTATGATTATCATTGTATGATGATGATTGCATGAATGTGATTGTATAGTTGGGATTGTATGATTGTGAATGCATGATTGTAATTGTATAGTGGTGATTGTATGATTCTGATTGTATGCTTGTGATTGTATGTTTGTGATTGTATGATTGGGATTGTATGATTGTGATTGTATGATTGTGATTCTATGATTGTGATTGTATGATTGTGATTGTATGATTTTTATTGTACGATTGTGATTGTATGATTGTGATTGTATGAATGTGATTGCATGATTGTGATTGCATGATTGTGATTGTATGTTTGTGATTATATGATTATCATTGTATGATGATGATTGCATGAATGTGATTGTATAGTTGTGATTGTATGATTGTGAATGCATGATTGTAATTGTATAGTTGTGATTGTATGATTCTGATTGTATGCTTGTGATTGTATGATTGTGATTGTATGGTTGTGATTGTATGATTGTGATTGTATGATCGTGATTGTACGATTGTGATTGTATGCTTGTGATTGTATGATTGTGATTGTATGCTTGTGATTGTATGAATGTGATTGTATGATTGTTTTTGTATGATTGTGATCGTATGACTGTGATCGTATGATTGTGATCGTATGATTGTGATTGTATGATTGTGATTGTATGATGGCGACTGTATTATTGTGATTGTATGATTGTGATTGTATAGTTGTGATTGTGTAACTTCGATCGTATGATAGTGATCTTATGATTGTTATAGTATGATCTTGATTGTATGATTGTGATTATATGATTGTGATTGTATGTTTGTGATTGTATGATTGCGATTGTGTGATTGTGATTGTAAGATTGTGGTTGTATAGTTGTGATTGTATGATTGGGGTTGTACGATTGTGATTGTAGGATTGTGATTGTATGATTGTGATTGTATGATTGTGATTGTATGATTGTGATTGTATGATTGTGATTGTGTGATTGTGATTGTATGATTGTGATTGTATGATTGTGATTGTATGATTGTGAGTGTATGATTGTGATTGCATGATTGTGATTGTATGATTGTGATTGTATGATTGTGATGTTATGATTGTGATTGTTTGATGGAGATTGTATGATTGTGATTGTATGATTGTGATTGTATGATTGTGATTGTATGATTGTGATTGTATGATTGTGATTGTATGGTTGTGATTGTATGATTGTGATTGTATGATCGTGATTGTATGATCGTGATAGTATGATTGTGATTGTATGATTGTGATTGTATGATCGTGATTGTACGATTGTGATTGTATGCTTGTGATTGTATGATTGTGATTGTATGGTTGTGATTGTATGAATGTGATTGTATGATTGTTTTTGTATGATTGTGATCGTATGATTGTGATCGTATGATTGTGATCGTATGGTTGTGATCGCATGATTGTGATCGTATGATCGTGATCGTATGATCGTGATCGTATGATTGTGATTGTATGATTGTGATTGTATGATTATGATAGTATGATTGTGATTGTATGATGGCGACTGTATTATTGTGATTGTATGATTGTGATTGTATGTTTGTGATTATATGATTGTGATTGTATGATTGTGATTGTATGATTGTGATTGTATGATTGTGATTGTATGATTGTGATTGTATGATTTTTATTGTACGAATGTGATTGTATGATTGTGATTGTATGAATGTGATTGCATGATTGTGATTGCATGATTGTGATTGTATGTTTGTGATTATATGATTATCATTGTATGATGATGATTGCATGAATGTGATTGTATAGTTGTGATTGTATGATTGTGAATGCATGATTGTAATTGTATAGTTGTGATTGTATGATTCTGATTGTATGCTTGTGATTGTATGATTGTGATTGTATGGTTGTGATTGTATGATTGTGATTGTATGATCGTGATTGTACGATTGTGATTGTATGCTTGTGATTGTATGATTGTGATTGTATGCTTGTGATTGTATGAATGTGATTGTATGATTGTTTTTGTATGATTGTGATCGTATGACTGTGATCGTATGATTGTGATCGTATGGTTGTGATCGCATGATTGTGATCGTATGATTGTGATCGTATGATTGTGATCGTATGATTGTGATTGTATGATTGTCATGGTATGATTGTGATAGTATGATTGTGATTGTATGATGGCGACTGTATTATTGTGATTGTATGATTGTGATTGTATGTTTGTGATTGTATGATTGTGATTGTATGATTGTGATTGTATGATTGTGATTGTATGATTGTGATTGTATGATTGTGATTGTATGATTGTGATTGTATGATTGTGACTGTATGATTGTGATTGTATGATTGTGATCGTATGATTGTGATTGTATGATTGTGATTGTATGATGGCGACTGTATTATTGTGATTGTATGATTGTGATTGTATGTTTGTGATTGTATGATTGTGATTGTATCGTTGTGATTGTATGATTGTGATTGTATGATCGTGATTGTACGATTGTGATTGTATGCTTGTGATTTTATGATTGTGATTGTATGGTGGTGATTGTATGAATGTGATTGTATGATTGTTTTTGTATGATTGTGATCGTATGATTGTGATCGTATGATTGTGATCGTATGGTTGTGATCGCATGATTGTGATCGTATGATTGTGATCGTATGATTATGATCGTATGATTGTGATTGTATGATTGTGATTGCATGATTGTGATAGTATGATTGTGACTGTATGATGGCGACTGTATTATTGTGATATTATGATTGTGATTGTATGTTTGTGATTGTATGATTGTGATTGTATGATTGTGATCGTATGATTGTGATCGTATGATTGTGATTGTATGATTGTGATTGTATGATTGTGATTGTATGATTGCGATTTTATGGTTGTGATTGTATGATTGTGTTTTGGAGATTGTAATTGTATGATTGCGATTTTATGATTGTGATCGTATGATTGTGATTGTATGATAGTAATTGTATGATTGTGTTCGTATGATTGTGATTCTATGATTGTTCTTTTCTGATTATGATCGTATGATTGTAGTTGCATGATTGTGATCGTATGATTGTGATTGTATGATTGTGATTGTAAGATTGTGATTGTATGATTGCGATTGTATGATTATGATTCTATGATTGTGATTATATGATTGTGATTGTATGATTGTGATTGTATGATTGTGATTGTATGATTGTGATTGTATGACTGTGATTGTATGATTGTGATTGTATGATTGCAATTGTATGATTGTGATTCTATGATTGTGATCGTATGGTTGTGATCGCATGATTGTGACTGTATGATTGTGATTGTATGGTTGTGATTGTATGAATGTGATTGTATGATTGTTTTTGTATGATTGTGATCGTAAGATTGTGATCGTATGGTTGTGATCGCATGATTGTGATCGTATGATTGTGATTGTATGATTGTGATTGTATGATTGTGATAGTATGATTGTGATTGTATGATTGTGAATGTATGATTGTGATTGCATGATTGTGATTGTATAGTTGTGATTGTGTAACTTCGATCGTATGATAGTGATCTTATGATTGTTATAGTATGATCTTGATTGTATGATTGTGATTGTATGATTGTGATTGTATGAATGTGATGATATGATTGTAATAGTGTGATTGTGATTGTACGATTGTGAATGTATGATTGTGATTGTATGATTGTATTGCCTGATTGTGACTTTATGATTGTGATTGTATGATTATGATTGTATGATCGTGATTGTATGATTGTTATTCTACGATTGTGATTGTATGATTGTGATTGTATGATTGTGATTGTATGAATGTGATTGCATGATTGTGATTGCATGATTGTGATTGTATGTTTGTGATTGTATGATTATCATTGTATGATGATGATTGCATGAATGTGATTGTATGATTGTGATTGTATGATTGTGATTGTATGATCATGATAGTATGATTGTGACTGTATGATTGTGATTGCATGATTGTGATTGTATGATAGTAATTGTATGATTGTGATTGTGTGATTGTAATTGTATGATTGTGATTGTATGATTGTGATTGTATAGTTGTGATTGTGTAACTTCGATCGTATGATAGTGATCTTATGATTGTTATAGTATGATCTTGATTGTATGATTGTGATTATATGATTGTGATTGTATGTTTGTGATTGTATGATTGTGATTGTATCGTTGTGATTGTATGATTGTGATTGTATGATCGTGATTGTACGATTGTGATTGTATGCTTGTGATTGTATGATTGTGATTGTATGGTGGTGATTGTATGAATGTGATTGTATGATTGTTTTTGTATGATTGTGATCGTATGATTGTGATCGTATGATTGTGATCGTATGGTTGTGATCGCATGATTGTGATCGTATGATTGTGATCGTATGATTGTGATCGTATGATTGTGATTGTATGATTGTGATTGCATGATTGGGATAGTATGATTGTGATTGTATGATGGCGACTGTATTATTGTGATCGTATGATTGTGATTGTATGTTTGTGATTGTATGATTGTGATTGTATGATTGTGATCGTATGATTGTGATCCTATGATTGTGATTGTATGATTGTGATTGTATGATTGTGATTGTATGATTGCGATTTTATGGTTGTGATTGTATGATTGTGTTTTGGAGATTGTAATTGTATGATTGCGATTTTATGATTGTGATTGTATGATTGTGATTGTATGGTAGTAATTGTATGATTGTGATCGTATGATTGTGATTCTATGATTGCGATCGTATGATTGTGATTGAATGATTATCATTGTATGATGATGATTGCATGAATGTGATTGTATAGTTGTGATTGTATGACTTTCATTGTATGATTGTGATTGTATGAATGTGATGATATGATTGTAATAGTGTGATTGTGATTGTACGATTGTGAATGTATGATTGTGATTGTATGATTGTATTGCCTGATTGTGACTTTATGATTGCGATTGTGTGATTATGATTGTATGATCGTTATTGTATGATTGTTATTGTACGATTGTGATTGTATGATTGTGATTGTATGAATGTGATTGCATGATTGTGATTGCATGATTGTGATTGTATGTTTGTGATTGTATGATTATCATTGTATGATGATGATTGCATGAATGTGATTGTATAGTTGTGATTGTATGATTGTGAATGCTTGATTGTAATTGTATAGATGTGATTGTATGATTCTGATTGTATGCTTGTGATTGTATGATTGTGATTGTATGGTTGTGATTGTATGATTGTGATTGTATGATCGTGATTGTACGATTGTGATTGTATGCTTGTGATTGTATGATTGTGATTGTATGGTTGTGATTGTATGAATGTGATTGTATGATTGTTTTTGTATGATTGTGATCGTATGATTGTGATCGTATGATTGTGATCGTATGATTGTGATCGTATGATTGTGATTGTATGATTGTGATTGTATGATTATGATAGTATGATTGTGATTGTATGATGGCGACTGTATTATTGTGATTGTATGATTGTGATTGTATGTTTGTGATTGTATGATTGTGATTGTATGATTGTGATTGTATGATTGTGATTGTATGATTGTGATTGTATGATTGTGATTGTATGATTGTGATTGTATGATTTTTATTGTACGATTGTGATTTTATGATTGTGATTGTATGAATGTGATTGCATGATTGTGATTGCATGATTGTGATTGTATGTTTGTGATTATATGATTATCATTGTATGATGATGATTGCATGAATGTGATTGTATAGTTGTGATTGTATGATTGTGAATGCATGATTGTAATTGTATAGTTGTGATTGTATGATTCTGATTGTATGCTTGTGATTTTATGATTGTGATTGTATGGTTGTGATTGTATGATTGTGATTGTATGATCGTGATTGTACGATTGTGATTGTATGCTTGTGAATGTATGATTGCGATTGTATGCCTGTGATTGTATGAATGTGATTGTATGATTGTTTTTGTATGATTGTGATCGTATGACTGTGATCGTATGATTGTGATCGTATGGTTGTGATCGCATGATTGTGATCGTATGATTGTGATCGTATGATTGTGATCGTATGATTGTGATTGTATGATTGTGATTGTATGATTGTGATAGTATGATTGTGATTGTATGATGGCGACTGTATTATTGTGATTGTATGATTGTGATTGTATGTTTGTGATTGTATGATTGTGATTGTATGATTGTGATTGTATGATTGTGATTGTATGATTGTGATTGTATGATTGTGATTGTATGATTGTGACTGTATGATTGTGATTGTATGATTGTGATCGTATGATTGTGATCGTATGATTGTGATTGTATGATGGCGACTGTATTATTGTGATTGTATGATTGTGATTGTATGTTTGTGATTGTATGATTGTGATTGTATCGTTGTGATTGTATGATTGTGATTGTATGATCGTGATTGTACGATTGTGATTGTATGCTTGTGATTGTATGATTGTGATTGTATGGTGGTGATTGTATGAATGTGATTGTATGATTGTTTTTGTATGATTGTGATCGTATGATTGTGATCGTATGATTGTGATTGTATGATTGTGATTGTATGATTGTGATTGTATGATTGTGATTGTATGATTGTGACTGTATGATTGTGATTGTATGATTGTGATCGTATGATTGTGATTGTATGATTGTGATTGTATGATTGTGATTGTATGGTTGTGACTGTATTGTTGTCATCGTATGATTGTGATCGTATGATTGTGATTCTATGATTGTGATCGTATGGTTGTGATCGTATGATTGTGATCGTATGATTGTGATCGTATGATTGTGACCGTATGATTGTGATCGTATGATTGTGATTGTATGGTGGTGATTGTATGAATGTGATTGTATGATTGTTTTTGTATGATTGTGATCGTATGATTGTGATCGTATGATTGTGATTGTATGATTGTGATTGTATGATTGTGATTGTATGATTGTGATTGTATGATTGTGACTGTATGATTGTGATTGTATGATTGTGATCGTATGATTGTGATTGTATGATTGTGATTGTATGATTGTGATTGTATGGTTGTGACTGTATTGTTGTCATCGTATGATTGTGATTGTATGCTTGTGATTGTATGATTGTGATTGTATGCTTGTGATTGTATGAATGTGATTGTATGATTGTTTTTGTATGATTGTGATCGTAAGATTGTGATCGTATGGTTGTGATAGCATGATTGTGATCGTATGATTGTGATTGTATGATTGTGATTGTATGATTGTGATAGTATGATTGTGATTGTATGATTGTGAATGTATGATTGTGATTGCATGATTGTGATTGTATAGCTGTGATTGTGTAACTTCGATCGTATGATAGTGATCTTATGATTGTTATAGTATGATCTTGATTGTATGATTGTGATTGTATGATTGTGATTGTATGAATGTGATGACATGATTGTAATAGTGTGATTGTGATTGTACGATTGTGAATGTATGATTGTGATTGTATGATTGTATTGCCTGATTGTGACTTTATGATTGTGATTGTATGATTATGATTGTATGATCGTGATTGTATGATTGTTATTGTACGATTGTGATTGTATGATTGTGATTGTATGATTGTGATTGTATGAATGTGATTGCATGATTGTGATTGCATGATTGTGATTGTATGTTTGTGATTGTATGATTATCATTGTATGATGATGATTGCATGAATGTGATTGTATAGTTGTGATTGTATGATTGTGAATGCATGATTGTAATTGTATAGTGGTGATTGTATGATTCTGATTGTATGCTTGTGATTGTATGATTGTGATTGTATGGTTGTGATTGTATGAATGTGATTGTATGATCGTGATTGTACGATTGTGATTGTATGCTTGTGATTCTATGATTGTGATTGTATGGTTGTGATTGTATGAATGTGATTGTATGATTGTTTTTGTATGATTGTGATCGTATGATTGTGATCGTATGATTGTGATCGTATGGTTGTGATCGCATGATTGTGATCGTATGATTGTGATCGTATGATTGTGATTGTATGATTGTGATTGTATGATCGTGATTGTACGATTGTGATTGTATGCTTGTGATTCTATGATTGTGATTGTATGGTTGTGATTGTATGAATGTGATTGTATGATTGTTTTTGTATGATTGTGATCGTATGATTGTGATCGTATGATTGTGATCGTATGGTTGTGATCGCATGATTGTGATCGTATGATTGTGATCGTATGATTGTGATTGTATGATTGTGATTGTATGATTGTGATAGTATGATTGTGATTGTATGATGGCGACTGTATTATTGTGATTGTATGACTGTGATTGTATGTTTGTGATTGTATGATTGGGATTGTATGACTGTGATTGTATGATTGTGATTCTATGATTGTGATTGTATGATTGTGATTGTATGATTTTTATTGTACGATTGTGATTGTATGATTGTGATTGTATGAATGTGATTGCATGATTGTGATTGCATGATTGTGATTGTATGTTTGTGATTATATGATTATCATTGTATGATGATGATTGCATGAATGTGATTGTATAGTTGTGATTGTATGATTGTGAATGCATGATTGTAATTGTATAGTTGTGATTGCATGATTGTGATTGTATGATTGTGATGTTATGATTGTGATTGTTTGATGGAGATTTTATGATTGTGATTGTATGATTGTGATTGTATGATTGTGATTGTATGACTGTGATTGTATGATTGTGATTGCATGATTGTGATTGTATGATTGTGATTGTATGATTGGGATGGTATGATTGTGGTTGTATGACTGCGATTGTATGACTGCGATTGTGTGATTGCGAGTGTATGATTGCGATTGTATGATTGCGATTGTGTGATTGTGATTGTAAGAGTGTGGTTGTATAGTTGTGATTGTATGATTGGGGTTGTACGATTGTGATTGTAGGATTGTGATTGTATGATTGTGATTGTATGATTGTGATTGTATGATTGTGATTGTATGATTGTGATTGTATGATTGTGATTGTATGATTGTGATTGTGTGATTGTGATTGTATGATTGAGATAGTATGATTGTGATTGTATGATTGTGATTGTATGATTGTGATTGTATGATTGTGATTGTATGATTGTGATTGTATGATTGTGATTGCATGATTGTGATTGTATGATTGTGATTGTATGATTGTGATGTTATGATTGTGATTGTTTGATGGAGATTGTATGATTGTGATTGTATGATTGTGATTGTATGGTTGTGATTGTATGATAGTGATTGTATGATTGTGGTTGTATGATTGTGATTGTATGATTGTGATTGTATGATTGTGATTGTATAATTGTGATTGTATTATTGCGACTGAATGATGGCGATTGTATGATTGTGGTTGTATGATTGTGATTGTATGACTGCGATTGTATGATTGTGATTGTATGATTGTGATTGTATGATTGTGATGTTATGATTGCGATTGTATGATTGCGATTGTATGATTGCGATTGTATGATTGTGATTGTATGATTGTGATTGTATGATTGTGATTGCATGATTGTGATTGTATGATTGTGATTGTATGATTGTGATGTTATGATTGTGATTGTTTGATGGAGATTGTATGATTGTGATTGTATGATTGTGATTGTATGATTGTGATTGTATGATTGTGATTGTATGATTGTGGTTGTATGATTGTGAATGTATGATTGTGATTGTATGATTGTGATTGTATAATTGTGATTGTATTATTGCGACTGAATGATTGCGATTGTATGATTGTGGTTGTATGATTGTGATTGTATGACTGCGATTGTATGATTGTGATTGTATGATTGTGATTGTATGATTGTGATGTTATGATTGCGATTGTATGATTGCGATTGTATGATTGCGATTGTATGATTGCGATTGTATGATTGCGATGGTATAATTGTGATTGTATGATTGTGATTGTATGATTGTGATTGTATGATTGTGATTGTATGATTGTGATTGTATGATTGTGATTGTATGATTGTGATTGTATGATTGTGATTGTATGTTTGTGATTGTATGATTGTGATTGTATGATTGTGATTGTATGATTTTTATTGTACGATTGTGATTGTATGATTGTGATTGTATGAATGTGATTGCATGATTGTGATTGCATGATTGTGATTGTATGTTTGTGATTATATGATTATCATTGTATGATGATGATTGCATGAATGTGATTGTATAGTTGTGATTGTATGATTGTGAATGCATGATTGTAATTGTATAGTTGTGATTGTATGATTCTGGTTGTATGCTTGTGATTGTATGATTGTGATTGTATGGTTGTGATTGTATGATTGTGATTGTATGATCGTGATTGTACGATTCTGATTGTATGCTTGTGATTGTATGAGTGTGATTGTATGATTGTGATTGTATGATCTGAGCTGTATGATTGCGATTGAATGATTGCGATTGTATGATTGTGATTGTATGATTGTGCTTGTATGATTGCGATTGTATGTTTCTGATTGTGACATTGTGATCATATGATTGCGATAGTATGATTGTGGTTGTACGATTGTGATTGTATGATAGCGCTTGTATGATTGCGATTGTATGATTGCGATTGTATAATTGCGATTGTATGATTGTGATTGTATGATTGCGATTGTGTGATTGTGATTGTATGATTGGGGTTGTACGATTTTGAATGTAGGATTCTTATTGTATGATTGTGATTATATGATTGTGCTTGTATGATTGATATAGTATGATTGTGATTGTATGATTGTGATTGTATGATTGCGATTGTATGATTGTGATTGTATGATTGTGATTGTACGATTGTGATTGTATGATTGCGAGTGTATGATTGCGATTGTATGATAGTGATTGTGTGATTGTGATTGTATGATTGTGATTGTATGATTGCGATTGTATGATTGTGATTGTATGATTGTGATTGTACGATTGTGATTGTATGATTGTGATGGTATGATTGTGGTTGTATGACTGTGATTGTATGATTGCGATTGTATGATTGCGAGTGTATGATTGCGATTGTATGATAGTGATTGTATGATAGTGATTGTGTGATTGTGATTGTATGATTGTGATTGTATGATTGTGATTGTATGATTGTGATTGTATGATTGTGATTGTATGATTGTGATTGTATGATTGTGATTGCATGATTGTGATTGTATGATTGTGATTGTATGATTGTGATGTTATGATTGTGATTGTTTGATGGAGATTTTATGATTGTGATTGTATGATTGTGATTGTATGATTGTGATTGTATGACTGTGATTTTATGATTGTGATTGCATGATTGTGATTGTATGATTGTGATTGCATGATTGTGATTGTATGATTGTGATTGTATGATTGTGATGTTATGATTGTGATTGTTTGATGGAGATTTTATGATTGTGATTGTATGATTGTGATTGTATAATTGTGATTGTATGACTGTGATTGTATGATTGTGATTGCATGATTGTGATTGTATGATTGTGATTGTATGATTGGGATGGTATGATTGTGGTTGTATGACTGTGATTGTATGACTGCGATTGTGTGATTGCGAGTGTATGATTGCGATTGTATGATTGTGATTGTGTGATTGTGATTGTAAGATTGTGGTTGTATAGTTGTGATTGTATGATTGGGGTTGTACGATTGTGATTGTAGGATTGTGATTGTATGATTGTGATTGTATGATTGTGATTGTATGATTGTGATTGTATGATTGTGATTGTATGATTGTGATTGTATGATTGTGATTGTATGATTGTGATTGTATGATTGTGATTGTGTGATTGTGATTGTATGATTGAGATAGTATGATTGTGATTGTATTATTGTGATTGTATGATTGTGATTGTATGATTGTGATTGTATGATTGTGATTGTATGATTGTGATTGCATGATTGTGATTGTATGATTGTGATTGTATGATTGTGATGTTATGATTGTGATTGTTTGATGGAGATCGTATGATTGTGATCGTATGATTGTGATCGTATGATTGTGACCGTATGATTGTGATCGTATGATTGTGATTGTATGATTGTGATTGTATGATTGTGATTGTATGGTTGTGACAGTATTGTTGTGATCGTATGATTGTGATCGTATGATTGTGATCGTATGACTGTGATCGTATGATTGTGATTGTATGATTGTGATTGTATGATTGTGATTGTATGATGATGATAGTATGATTGTGATTGTATGATTGTGGTTGCATGATTGTGATTGTATGATAGTAATTGTATGATTGTGATTGTATGATTCTGATTGTATGATTGTGATTGTATGATTGTGATTGTATGCTTGTGATTGTATGATTGTGATTGTATGGATGTGATTGTATGAATGTGATTGTATGATTGTTTTTGTATGATTGTGATCGTAAAATTGTAATCGTATGGTTGTGATCACATGATTGTGATCGTATGATTGTGATCGTATGATTGTGATCGTATGATTGTGATTGTATGATTGTGATTGTATGGTTGTGATTGTATGATTGTGATTGTATGATCGTGATTGTACGATTGTGATTGTATGCTTGTGATTGTATGATTGTGATTGTATGATTGTGATTGTATGATTGTGATTGTATGATTGTGATTGTATGATTGTGATTGTATGATTGTGATTGTATGATTTTTATTGTACGATTGTGATTGTATGATTGTGATTGTATGAATGTGATTGCATGATTGTGATTGCATGATAGTGATTGTATGTTTGTGATTATATGATTATCATTGTATGATGATGATTGCATGAATGTGATTTTATAGTTGTGATTGTATGATTGTGAATGCATGATTGTAATTGTATAGTTGTGATTGTATGATTCTGATTGTATGCTTGTGATTGTATGATTGTGATTGTATGGTTGTGATTGTATGATTGGGATTGTATGATCGTGATTGTACGATTGTGACTGTATGCTTGTGATTGTATGATTGTGATTGTATGTTTGTGATTGTATGATTGTGATTGTATGATTGTGATTGTATGGTTGTGACTGTATTGTTGTGATCGTATGATTGTGATCGTATGATTGTGATCGTATGACTGTGATTGTATGATTGTGATTGTATGATTGTGATTGTATGATTGTGATTGTATGATGATGATAGTATGATTGTGATTGTATGATTGTGGTTGCATGATTGTGATTGTATGATAGTAATTGTATGATTGTGATTGTATGATTGTGATTGTATGCTTGTGATTGTATGATTGTGATTGTATGATTGTGATTGCATGATTGTGATTGTATAGTTGTGATTGTGTAACTTCGATCGTATGATAGTGATCTTATGATTGTTATAGTATGATCTTGATTGTATGATTGTGATTGTATGATTGTGATTGTAGGAATGCGATGATATGATTGTAATAGTGTGATTGTGATTGTACGATTGTGAATGTATGATTGTGATTGTATGATTGTATTGCCTGATTGTGACTTTATGATTGTGATCGTATGATTGTGATTGTATGATTGTGATTGTATGATTGTGATAGTATGATTGTGATTGTATGATGCCGACTGTATTATTGTGATTGTATGATTGTGATTGTATGTTTGTGATTGTATGATTGGGATTGTATGATTGTGATTGTATGATGGCGACTGTATTATTGTGATTGTATGATTGTGATTGTATGTTTGTGATTGTATGATTGTGATTGTATGATTGTGATTGTATGATTGGGATTGTATGATTGTGATTGTATGATTGTGATTGTATGATTGCAATTGTATGATTGTGATTCTATGATTGTGATCGTATGGTTGTGATCGTATGATTGTGATCGTATGATTGTGATCGTATGATTGTGACCGTATGATTGTGATCGTATGATTGTGATCGTATGATTGTGATCGTATGACTGTGATTGTATGATTGTGGTTGTATGATTGTGATTGTATGATTGTGATTGTATGATTGTGATTGTATGATTGTGATTGTATGATTGTGATTGCATGATTGTGATTGTATGAAAGTAATTGTATGATTGTGATTGTATGATTCTGATTGAATGATTGTGATTGTATGATTGTGATTGTATGCTTGTGATTGTATGATTGTGATAGTATGGTTGTGATTGTATGAATGTGATTGTATGATTGTTTTTGTATGATTGTGATCGTAAGACTGTGATCGTATGGTTGTGATCGCATGATTGTGATCGTATGATTGTGATCGTATGATTGTGATCGTATGATTGCGATTGTATGATTGTGATTGTATGATTGTGATAGTATGATTGTGATTGTATGATTGCGAATGTATGATTGTGATTGCATGATTGTGATTGTATAGTTATGATTGTATGATTGTGAATGCATGATTGTAATTGTATAGTTGTGATTGTATGATTCTGATTGTATGCTTGTGATTGTATGATTGTGATTGTATGGTTGTGATTGTATGATTGTGATTGTATGATCGTGATTTCACGATTGTGATTGTATGCTTGTGATTGTATGATTGTGATTGTATGGTTGTGATTGTATGAATGTGATTGTATGATTGTTTTTGTATGATTGTGATCGTATGATTGTGATCGTATGATTGTGATCGTATGGTTGTGATCGCATGATTGTGATCGTATGATTGTGATCGTATGATTGTGATTGTATGATTGTGATTGTATGATTGTGATAGTATGATTGTGATTATATGATGGCGACTGTATTATTGTGATTGTATGATTGTGATTGTATGTTTGTGATTGTATGATTGGGATTGTATGATTGTGATTGTATGATTGTGATTCTATGATTGTGATTGTATGATTGTGATTGTATGATTTTTATTGTACGATTGTGATTGTATGATTGTGATTGTATGAATGTGATTGCATGACTGTGATTGCATGATTGTGATTGTATGTTTGTGATTATATGATTATCATTGTATGATGATGATTGCATGAATGTGATTGTATAGTTGTGATTGTATGATTGTGAATGCATGATTGTAATTGTATAGTTGTGATTGTATGATTCTGATTGTATGCTTGTGATTGTATGATTGTGATTGTATGGTTGTGATTGTATGATTGTGATTGTATGATCGTGATTGTACGATTGTGATTGTATGCTTGTGATTGTATGATTGCCATTGTATGGTTGTGATTGTATGAATGTGATTGCATGATTGTTTTTGTATGATTGTGATTGTATGATTGTGATTGTATGATTGTGATTGTGTGATTGTGATTGTATGATTGTGATTGTATGATTGTGATTGTATGATTGTGATTGTATGATTGTGATTGTATGATCATGATAGTATGATTGTGACTGTATAATTGTGATTGCATGATTGTGATTGTATGATAGTAATTGTATGATTGTGATTGTATGATTGTGATGTTATGATTGTGATTGTTTGATGGAGATTTTATGATTGTGATTGTATGATTGTGATTGTATGATTGTGATTGTATGACTGTGATTGTATGATTGTGATTGCATGATTGTGATTGTATGATTGTGATTGTATGATTGGGATGGTATGATTGTGGTTGTATGACTGTGATTGTATGACTGCGATTGTGTGATTGCGAGTGTATGATTGCGATTGTATGATTGCGATTGTGTGATTGTGATTGTAAGATTGTGGTTGTATAGTTGTGATTGTATGATTGTGATTGTATGATTGTGATTGTATGATTGTGATTGTATGATTGTGATGTTATGATTGTGATTGTTTGATGGAGATTGTATGATTGTGATTGTATGATTGTGATTGTATGATTGTGATTGTATGATTGTGATTGTATGATTGTGATTGTATGATTGTGATTGTATGATTGTGATTGTATGATTGTGATTGTATGATTGTGATTGTATGATTGTGATTGCATGATTGTGATTGTATGATTGTGATTGTATGATTGTGATGTTATGATTGTGATTGTTTGATGGAGATTGTATGATTGTGATTGTATGATTGTGATTGTATGATTGTGATTGTATGATTGTGATTGTATGATTGTGGTTGTATGATTGTGAATGTATGATTGTGATTGTATGATTGTGATTGTATAATTGTGATTGTATTATTGCGACTGAATGATTGCGATTGTATGATTGTGGTTGTATGATTGTGATTGTATGACTGCGATTGTATGATTGTGATTGTATGATTGTGATTGTATGATTGTGATGTTATGATTGCGATTGTATGATTGCGATTGTATGATTGCGATTGTATGATTGCGATTGTATGATTGCGATTGTATGATTGCGATGGTATAATTGTGATTGTATGATTTGAATTGTATGATTGTGATTGTATGATTGTGATTGTATGATTGTGATTGTATGATTGTGATTGTATGATTGTGATTGTATGATTGTGATTGTATGATTGTGATTGTATGATTGCAATTGTATGATTGTGATTCGATGATTGTGATCGTATGGTTGTGATCGTATGATTGTGATCGTATGATTGTGATCGGATGATTGTGACCGTATGATTGTGATCGTATGATTGTGATTGTATGATTGTGATTGTATGATTGTGATTGTATGGTTGTGACTGTATTGTTGTGATCGTATGATTGTGATCGTATGATTGTGATCGTATGACTGTGATTGTATGATTGTGATCGTATGATTGTGATCGTATGATTGTGATCGTATGGTTGTGATCGTATGATTGTGATCGTATGATTGTGATCGTATGATTGTGATTGTATGATTGTGATTGTATGATTGTGATAGTATGATTGTGATTGTATGATTGTGATTGTATGATTGTGATTCTATGATTGTGATTGTATGATTGTGATTGTATGATTGGGGTTGTACGATTGTGAATGTAGGATTGTGATTGTATGATTGTGATTGTATGATTGTGCTTGATATGTTGATATAGTATGATTGTGATTGTATGATTGTGATTGTATGATTGTGATTGTATGATTGTGATTGTATGATTGTGATTGTATGATTGTGATTGTATGATTGTGATTGTATGATTGTGATTGTATGATTGTGATTGCATGATTGTGATTGTATGATTGTGATTGTATGATTGTGATGTTATGATTGTGATTGTTTGATGGAGATTTTATGATTGTGATTGTATGATTGTGATTGTATGATTGTGATTGTATGATTGTGATTGTATGACTGTGATTGTATGATTGTGATTGCATGATTGTGATTGTATGATTGTGATTGCATGATTGTGATTGTATGGTTGTGATTGTATGATTGTGATTGTATGGTTGTGATTGTATGAATGTGATTGTATGATTGTTTTTGTATGATTGTGATCGTAAGATTGTGATCGTATGGTTGTGATCGCATGATTGTGATCGTATGATTGTGATTGTATGATTGTGATTGTAAGATTGTGATTGTATGATTGCGATTGTATGATTATGATTCTATGATTGTGATTGTATGATTGCAATTGTATGATTGTGATTCTATGATTGTGATCGTATGGTTGTGATCGTATGATTGTGATCGTATGATTGTGATCGTATGATTGTGACCGTATGATTGTGATCGTATGATTGTGATCGTATGATTGTGATTGTATGATTGTCATTGTATGGTTGTGACTGTATTGTTGTGATCGTATGATTGTGATCGTATGATTGTGATCGTATGACTGTGATTGTATGATTGTGATTGTATGATTGTGATTGTATGATGATGATAGTATGATTGTGATTGTATGATTGTGATTGCATGATTGTGATTGTATGATAGTAATTGTATGATTGTGATTGTATGATTCTGATTGTATGATTGTGATTGTATGATTGTGATTGTATGCTTGTGATTGTGTGATTGTGATTGTATGGTTGTGATTGTATGAATGTGATTGTATGATTGTTTTTGTATGATTGTGACCGTAAGATTGTGATCGTATGGTTGTGATCGCATGATTGTGATCGTATGATTGTGATTGTATGATTGTGATTGTATGATTGTGATAGTATGATTGTGATTGTATGATTGTGAATGTATGATTGTGATTGCATGATTGTGATTGTATAGTTGTGATTGTGTAACTTCGATCGTATGATAGTGATCTTATGATTGTTATAGTATGATCTTGATTGTATGATTGTGATTGTATGATTGTGATTGTATGAATGTGATGATATGATTGTAATAGTGTGATTGTGATTGTACGATTGTGAATGTATGATTGTGATTGTATGATTGTATTGCCTGATTGTGACTTTATGATTGTGATTGTATGATTATGATTGTATGATCGTGATTGTATGATTGTAATTGTACGATTGTGATTGTATGATTGTGATTGTATGATTGTGATTGTATGAATGTGATTGCACGATTGTGATTGCATGATTGTGATTGTATGTTTGTGATTGTATGATTATCATTGTATGATGATGATTGCATGAATGTGATTGTATAGTTGTGATTGTATGATTGTGAATGCATGATTGTAATTGTATAGTTGTGATTGTATGATTCTGATTGTATGCTTGTGATTGTATGATTGTGATTGTATGATTGTGCTTGTATGATTGCGATTGTATGTTTCTGATTGTGACATTGTGATCATATGATTGCGATAGTATGATTGTGGTTGTACGATTGTGATTGTATGATAGCGCTTGTATGATTGCGATTGTATGATTGCGATGGTATAATTGTGATTGTATGATTTGAATTGTATGATTGTGATTGTATGATTGTGATTGTATGATTGCGATTGTATGATTGTGATTGTATGATTGTGATTGTATGATTGTGGTTGTATGATTGTGATTGTATGATTGTGATTGTATGATTGTGATTGTATAATTGTGATTGTATTATTGCGACTGAATAATTGCGATTGTATGATTGTGGTTGTATGATTGTGATTGTATGACTGCGATTGTATGATTGTGATTGTATGATTGTGATTGTATGATTGTGATGTTATGATTGCGATTGTATGATTGCGATTGTATGATTGCGATTGTATGATTGCGATGGTATAATTGTGATTGTATGATTTGAATTGTATGATTGTGATTGTATGATTGTGATTGTATGATTGTGATTGTATGATTGTGATTGTATGATTGTGATTGTATGATTGTGATTGTATGATTGTGATTGTATGATTGTGATTGTATGATTGTGATTGTATGATTGTGATTGCATGATTGTGATTGTATGATTGTGAATGTATGATTGTGATTGTATGATTGTGATTGTATGATTGTGATTGTATTATTGCGACTGAATGATTGCGATTGTATGATTGTGGTTGTATGACTGGGATTGTATGACTGCGATTGTATGATTGCGATTGTATGATTGCGATTGTATGATTGCGAGTGTATGATTGTGATTGTGTAATTGTGGTTGTATGATTGTCATTGTATAATTGTGATTGTATTATTGCGACTGAATGATTGCGATTGTATGATTGTGGTTGTATGATTGTGATTGTATGACTGCGATTGTATGATTGTGATTGCATGATTGTGATTGTATGATTGTGATTGTATGATTGAGATAGTATGATTGTGATTGTATGATTGTGATTGTATGATTGTGATTGTATGATTGTGATTGTATGATTGTGATTGTATGATTGTGATGGTATGATTGTGATTGTATGATTGTGATTGTATGATTGTGATTGCATGATTGTGATTGTATGATTGTGAATGTATGATTGTGATTGTATGATTGTGATTGTATGATTGTGATTGTATTATTGCGACTGAATGATTGCGATTGTATGATTGTGGTTGTATGACTGGCATTGTATGACTGCGATTGTATGATTGCGATTGTATGATTGCGATTGTATGATTGCGAGTGTATGATTGCGTTTGTATGATTGTGATTGTGTGATTGTGATTGTGTGAATGTGTTTGTATGATTGTGATTGTATGATTTGAATTGTATGATTGTGATTGTATGATTGTGACTGTGTGATTGTGATGTTGTGATTGTGGTTGTATGCCTGTGATTGTATGATTGTGATGTTATGATTGTGATTGTTTGATGGAGATTGTATGATTGTGATTGTATGATTGTGATTGTATGATTGTGATTGCATGATTGTGATTGTATGATTGTGATTGTCTGATTGCGATTGTATGATTGTGGTTGTATGATTGTGATTGTATGATTGCGATTGTATGATTGCTATTGTAATATTGCGGTTGTATGATTGCGAGTGCACGATTGCGATTGTATGATTGTGATTGTGTGATTGTGATTGTATTACTGTGGTTGTATGATTGTGATTGTATGATTGGGGTTGTACGATTGTGATTGTATGATTGCGATAGTATGATTGTGATTGTATGATTGCGACTGTATGATTGCGATTGTATGATTGCGATTGTATGATTGTGATTGTATGATTGTGATTGTATGATTTTTATTGTATGATTTTTATTGTATGATTGTGATTGTATGATTGTGATTGTATGATTGTGATTGCATGATTGTGATTGTATGATTGTGATGGTATGATTGTGGTTGTATGACTGTGATTGTATGATTGCGATTGTATGATTGCGAGTGTATGATTGCGATTGTATGATTGTGATTGTGTGATTGTGATTGTATGATTGTGGTTGTACGATTGTGATTGTATGATTGAGATAGTATGATTGTGGTTGTATGACTGTGATTGTATGATTGTGATGTTATGATTGTGATTGTTTTATGGAGATTGTATGATTGTGATTGTATGATTGTGATTGTATGATTGTGATTGTATGATTGTGATTGTATGACTGTGATTGTATGATTGTGATTGCATGATTGTGATTGTATGATTGTGATTGCATGATTGTGATTGTATGGTTGTGATTGTATGATTGTGATTGTATGGTTGTGATTGTATGAATGTGATTGTATGATTGTTTTTGTATGATTGTGATCGTAAGATTGTGATCGTATGGTTGTGATCGCATGATTGTGATCGTATGATTGTGATTGTATGATTGTGATTGTAAGATTGTGATTGTATGATTGCGATTGTATGATTATGATTCTATGATTGTGATTGTATGATTGCAATTGTATGATTGTGATTCTATGATTGTGATCGTATGGTTGTGATCGTATGATTGTGATCGTATGATTGTGATCGTATGATTGTGACCGTATGATTGTGATCGTATGATTGTGATCGTATGATTGTGATTGTATGATTGTCATTGTATGGTTGTGACTGTATTGTTGTGATCGTATGATTGTGATCGTATGATTGTGATCGTATGACTGTGATTGTATGATTGTGATTGTATGATTGTGATTGTATGATGATGATAGTATGATTGTGATTGTATGATTGTGATTGCATGATTGTGATTGTATGATAGTAATTGTATGATTGTGATTGTATGATTCTGATTGTATGATTGTGATTGTATGATTGTGATTGTATGCTTGTGATTGTGTGATTGTGATTGTATGGTTGTGATTGTATGAATGTGATTGTATGATTGTTTTTGTATGATTGTGACCGTAAGATTGTGATCGTATGGTTGTGATCGCATGATTGTGATCGTATGATTGTGATTGTATGATTGTGATTGTATGATTGTGATAGTATGATTGTGATTGTATGATTGTGAATGTATGATTGTGATTGCATGATTGTGATTGTATAGTTGTGATTGTGTAACTTCGATCGTATGATAGTGATCTTATGATTGTTATAGTATGATCTTGATTGTATGATTGTGATTGTATGATTGTGATTGTATGAATGTGATGATATGATTGTAATAGTGTGATTGTGATTGTACGATTGTGAATGTATGATTGTGATTGTATGATTGTATTGCCTGATTGTGACTTTATGATTGTGATTGTATGATTATGATTGTATGATCGTGATTGTATGATTGTAATTGTACGATTGTGATTGTATGATTGTGATTGTATGATTGTGATTGTATGAATATGATTGCACGATTGTGATTGCATGATTGTGATTGTATGTTTGTGATTGTATGATTATCATTGTATGATGATGATTGCATGAATGTGATTGTATAGTTGTGATTGTATGATTGTGAATGCATGATTGTAATTGTATAGTTGTGATTGTATGATTCTGATTGTATGCTTGTGATTGTATGATTGTGATTGTATGATTGTGCTTGTATGATTGCGATTGTATGTTTCTGATTGTGACATTGTGATCATATGATTGCGATAGTATGATTGTGGTTGTACGATTGTGATTGTATGATAGCGCTTGTATGATTGCGATTGTATGATTGCGATGGTATAATTGTGATTGTATGATTTGAATTGTATGATTGTGATTGTATGATTGTGATTGTATGATTGCGATTGTATGATTGTGATTGTATGATTGTGATTGTATGATTGTGGTTGTATGATTGTGATTGTATGATTGTGATTGTATGATTGTGATTGTATAATTGTGATTGTATTATTGCGACTGAATAATTGCGATTGTATGATTGTGGTTGTATGATTGTGATTGTATGACTGCGATTGTATGATTGTGATTGTATGATTGTGATTGTATGATTGTGATGTTATGATTGCGATTGTATGATTGCGATTGTATGATTGCGATTGTATGATTGCGATGGTATAATTGTGATTGTATGATTTGAATTGTATGATTGTGATTGTATGATTGTGATTGTATGATTGTGATTGTATGATTGTGATTGTATGATTGTGATTGTATGATTGTGATTGTATGATTGTGATTGTATGATTGTGATTGTATGATTGTGATTGCATGATTGTGATTGTATGATTGTGAATGTATGATTGTGATTGTATGATTGTGATTGTATGATTGTGATTGTATTATTGCGACTGAATGATTGCGATTGTATGATTGTGGTTGTATGACTGGGATTGTATGACTGCGATTGTATGATTGCGATTGTATGATTGCGATTGTATGATTGCGAGTGTATGATTGTGATTGTGTAATTGTGGTTGTATGATTGTCATTGTATAATTGTGATTGTATTATTGCGACTGAATGATTGCGATTGTATGATTGTGGTTGTATGATTGTGATTGTATGACTGCGATTGTATGATTGTGATTGCATGATTGTGATTGTATGATTGTGATTGTATGATTGTGATTGTATGATTGTGATTGTATGATTTTTATTGTATGATTGCGATTGTATGATTGTGATTGTATGATTGTGATTGTATGATTGTGATTGCATGATTGTGATTGTATGATTGTGATGGTATGATTGTGGTTGTATGACTGTGATTGTATGATTGCGATTGTATGATTGCGAGTGTATGATTGCGGTTGTATGATTGTGATTGTGTGATTGTGATTGTAAGATTGTGGATGTATAGTTGTGATTGTATGATTGGGGTTGTACGATTGTGATTGTAGGATTGTGATTGTATGATTGTGATTGTATGATTGTGATTGTATGATTGTGATTGTATGATTGTGATTGTATGATTGTGATTGTATGATTGTGATTGTGTGATTGTGATTGTATGATTGAGATAGTATGATTGTGATTGTATGATTGTGATTGTATGATTGTGATTGTATGATTGTGATTGTATGATTGTGATTGTATGATTGTGATGTTATGATTGTGATTGTTTGATGGAGATTGTATAATTGTGATTGTATTATTGCGACTAAATGATTGCGATTGTATGATTGTGATTGTATGATTGTGATTGTATGATTGTGATTGTATGATTGTGATTGTATGATTGTTATTGTATGATTTTGATTGTATGATTCCGATTGTATGATTGCGATTGTATGATTGCGACTGTATGATTGCGATTGTATGATTGCGATGGTATGATTGCGATGGTATGATTGCGATGGTATGATTGTGATTGTATGATTGTGATTGCATGATTGTGATTGCATGATTGTGATTGTATGATTGTGATTGTATGATTGTGATTGTATGATTGTGATTGTATGATAGTGATTGTATGATTGTGATTGTATGATTGTGATGGTATGATTGTGATTGTATGATTGTGATTGTATGATTTTGATTGTATGATTGCGATTGTATGATTGCGATTGTATGATTGCGATTGTATGATTGCGATGGTATAATTGTGATTGTATGATTTGAATTGTATGATTGTGATTGTATGATTGTGATTGTATGATTGTGATTGTATGATTGTGATTGTATGATTGTGATTGTATGATTGTGATTGTATGATTGTGATTGTATGATTGTGATTGTATGATTGTGATTGTATGATTGTGATTGTATGATTGTGATTGCATGATTGTGATTGTATGATTGTGATTGTATGATTGTGATGTTATGATTGTGATTGTTTGATGGAGATTGTATGATTGTGATTGTATGATTGTGATTGTATGATTGTGATTGTATGATTGTGATTGTATGATTGTGGTTGTATGATTGTGAATGTATGATTGTGATTGTATGATTGTGATTGTATAATTGTGATTGTATTATTGCGACTGAATGATTGCGATTGTATGATTGTGGTTGTATGATTGTGATTGTATGACTGCGATTGTATGATTGTGATTGTATGATTGTGATTGTATGATTGTGATGTTATGATTGCGATTGTATGATTGCGATTGTATGATTGCGATTGTATGATTGCGATTGTATGATTGCGATGGTATAATTGTGATTGTATGATTTGAATTGTATGATTGTGATTGTATGATTGTGATTGTATGATTGTGATTGTATGATTGTGATTGTATGATTGTGATTGTATGATTGTGATTGTATGATTGTGATTGTATGATTGTGATTGTATGATTGTGATCGTATGATTGTGATTGTATGATTGTGATCGTATGATTGTGATCGTATGATTGTGATCGTATGGTCGTGATCGCATGATTGTGATCGTATGATTGTGATCGTATGATTGTGATTGTATGATTGTGATTGTATGATTGTGATAGTATGATTGTGATTGTATGATGGCGACTGTATTATTGTGATTGTATGATTGTGATTGTATGTTTGTGATTGTATGATTGGGATTGTATGATTGTGATTGTATGATTGTGATTCTATGATTGTGATTGTATGATTGTGATTGTATGATTTTTATTGTACGATTGTGATTGTATGATTGTGATTGTATGAATGTGATTGCATGATTGTGATTGCATGATTGTGATTGTATGTTTGTGATTATATGATTATCAGTGTATGATGATGATTGCATGAATGTGATTGTATAGTTGTGATTGTATGATTGTGATTATATGTTTGTGATAGTATGATTGGGATTGTATGATTGTGATTGTATGATTGTGATTCTATGATTGTGATTGTATGATTGTGATTGTATGATTGGGGTTGTACGATTGTGAATGTAGGATTGTGATTGTATGATTGTGATTGTATGATTGTGCTTGATATGTTGATATAGTATGATTGTGATTGTATGATTGTGATTGTATGATTGTGATTGTATGATTGTGATTGTATGATTGTGATTGTATGATTGTGATTGTATGATTGTGATTGTATGATTGTGATTGTATGATTGTGATTGTATGATTGTGATTGCATGATTGTGATTGTATGATTGTGATTGTATGATTGTGATGTTATGATTGTGATTGTTTGATGGAGATTTTATGATTGTGATTGTATGATTGTGATTGTATGACTGTGATTGTATGATTGTGATTGCATGATTGTGATTGTATGATTGTGATTGCATGATTGTGATTGTATGGTTGTGATTGTATGATTGTGATTGTATGGTTGTGATTGTATGAATGTGATTGTATGATTGTTTTTGTATGATTGTGAGCGTAAGATTGTGATCGTATGGTTGTGATCGCATGATTGTGATCGTATGATTGTGATTGTATGATTGTGATTGTAAGATTGTGATTGTATGATTGCGATTGTATGATTATGATTCTATGATTGTGATTGTATGATTGCAATTGTATGATTGTGATTCTATGATTGTGATCGTATGGTTGTGATCGTATGATTGTGATCGTATGATTGTGATCGTATGATTGTGACCGTATGATTGTGATCGTATGATTGTGATCGTATGATTGTGATTGTATGATTGTCATTGTATGGTTGTGACTGTATTGTTGTGATCGTATGATTGTGATCGTATGACTGTGATTGTATGATTGTGATTGTATGATTGTGATTGTATGATGATGATAGTATGATTGTGATTGTATGATTGTGATTGCATGATTGTGATTGTATGATAGTAATTGTATGATTGTGATTGTATGATTCTGATTGTATGATTGTGATTGTATGATTGTGATTGTATGAATGTGATTGCACGATTGTGATTGCATGATTGTGATTGTATGGTTGTGATTGTATGAATGTGATTGTATGATTGTTTTTGTATGATTGTGAGCGTAAGATTGTGATCGTATGGTTGTGATCGCATGATTGTGATCGTATGATTGTGATTGTGTGATTGTGATTGTATGGTTGTGATTGTATGAATGTGATTGTATGATTGTTTTTGTATGATTGTGATCGTAAGATTGTGATCGTATGGTTGTGATCGCATGATTGTGATTGTATGATTGCGATTGTATGATTGCGATTGTATGATTGCGATTGTATGATTGCGATGGTATAATTGTGATTGTATGATTTGAATTGTATGATTGTGATTGTATGATTGTGATTGTATGATTGTGATTGTATGATTGTGATTGTATGATTGTGATTGTATGATTGTGATTGTATGATTGTGATTGTATGATTGTGATTGTATGATTGTGATTGCATGATTGTGATTGTATGATTGTGATTGTATGATTGTGATGTTATGATTGTGATTGTTTGATGGAGATTGTATGATTGTGATTGTATGATTGTGATTGTATGATTGTGATTGTATGATTGTGATTGTATGATTGTGGTTGTATGATTGTGAATGTATGATTGTGATTGTATGATTGTGATTGTATAATTGTGATTGTATTATTGCGACTGAATGATTGCGATTGTATGATTGTGGTTGTATGATTGTGATTGTATGACTGCGATTGTATGATTGTGATTGTATGATTGTGATTGTATGATTGTGATGTTATGATTGCGATTGTATGATTGCGATTGTATGATTGCGATTGTATGATTGCGATTGTATGATTGCGATTGTATGATTGCGATGGTATAATTGTGATTGTATGATTTGAATTGTATGATTGTGATTGTATGATTATGATTGTATGATTGTGATTGTATGATTGTGATTGTATGATTGTGATTGTATGATTGTGATTGTATGATTGTGATTGTATGATTGCAATTGTATGATTGTGATTCGATGATTGTGATCGTATGGTTGTGATCGTATGATTGTGATCGTATGATTGTGATCGGATGATTGTGACCGTATGATTGTGATCGTATGATTGTGATTGTATGATTGTGATTGTATGATTGTGATTGTATGGTTGTGACTGTATTGTTGTGATCGTATGATTGTGATCGTATGATTGTGATCGTATGACTGTGATTGTATGATTGTGATCGTATGATTGTGATCGTATGATTGTGATCGTATGGTTGTGATCGTATGATTGTGATCGTATGATTGTGATCGTATGATTGTGATTGTATGATTGTGATTGTATGATTGTGATAGTATGATTGTGATTGTATGATTGTGATTGTATGATTGTGATTCTATGATTGTGATTGTATGATTGTGATTGTATGATTGGGGTTGTACGATTGTGAATGTAGGATTGTGATTGTATGATTGTGATTGTATGATTGTGATTGTATAATTGTGATTGTATTATTGCGACTGAATGATTGCGATTGTATGATTGTGGTTGTATGATTGTGATTGTATGACTGCGATTGTATGATTGTGATTGTATGATTGTGATTGTATGATTGTGATGTTATGATTGCGATTGTATGATTGCGATTGTATGATTGCGATTGTATGATTGCGATTGTATGATTGCGATGGTATAATTGTGATTGTATGATTTGAATTGTATGATTGTGATTGTATGATTGTGATTGTATGATTGTGATTGTATGATTGTGATTGTATGATTGTGATTGTATGATTGTGATTGTATGATTGTGATTGTATGATTGTGATTGTATGATTGTGATTGTATGATTGTGATTGTATGATTGCAATTGTATGATTGTGATTCGATGATTGTGATCGTATGGTTGTGATCGTATGATTGTGATCGTATGATTGTGATCGGATGATTGTGACCGTATGATTGTGATCGTATGATTGTGATTGTATGATTGTGATCGTATGATTGTGATCGTATGATTGTGATCGTATGGTTGTGATCGCATGATTGTGATCGTATGATTGTGATCGTATGATTGTGATTGTATGATTGTGATTGTATGATTGTGATAGTATGATTGTGATTGTATGATGGCGACTGTATTATTGTGATTGTATGATTGTGATTGTATGTTTGTGATTGTATGATTGGGATTGTATGATTGTGATTGTATGATTGTGATTCTATGATTGTGATTGTATGATTGTGATTGTATGATTTTTATTGTACGATTGTGATTGTATGATTGTGATTGTATGAATGTGATTGCATGATTGTGATTGCATGATTGTGATTGTATGTTTGTGATTATATGATTATCAGTGTATGATGATGATTGCATGAATGTGATTGTATAGTTGTGATTGTATGATTGTGATTATATGTTTGTGATAGTATGATTGGGATTGTATGATTGTGATTGTATGATTGTGATTCTATGATTGTGATTGTATGATTGTGATTGTATGATTGGGGTTGTACGATTGTGAATGTAGGATTGTGATTGTATGATTGTGATTGTATGATTGTGCTTGATATGTTGATATAGTATGATTGTGATTGTATGATTGTGATTGTATGATTGTGATTGTATGATTGTGATTGTATGATTGTGATTGTATGATTGTGATTGTATGATTGTGATTGTATGATTGTGATTGTATGATTGTGATTGCATGATTGTGATTGTATGATTGTGATTGTATGATTGTGATGTTATGATTGTGATTGTTTGATGGAGATTTTATGATTGTGATTGTATGATTGTGATTGTATGATTGTGATTGTATGACTGTGATTGTATGATTGTGATTGCATGATTGTGATTGTATGATTGTGATTGCATGATTGTGATTGTATGGTTGTGATTGTATGATTGTGATTGTATGGTTGTGATTGTATGAATGTGATTGTATGATTGTTTTTGTATGATTGTGAGCGTAAGATTGTGATCGTATGGTTGTGATCGCATGATTGTGATCGTATGATTGTGATTGTATGATTGTGATTGTAAGATTGTGATTGTATGATTGCGATTGTATGATTATGATTCTATGATTGTGATTGTATGATTGCAATTGTATGATTGTGATTCTATGATTGTGATCGTATGGTTGTGATCGTATGATTGTGATCGTATGATTGTGATCGTATGATTGTGACCGTATGATTGTGATCGTATGATTGTGATCGTATGATTGTGATTGTATGATTGTCATTGTATGGTTGTGACTGTATTGTTGTGATCGTATGATTGTGATCGTATGACTGTGATTGTATGATTGTGATTGTATGATTGTGATTGTATGATGATGATAGTATGATTGTGATTGTATGATTGTGATTGCATGATTGTGATTGTATGATAGTAATTGTATGATTGTGATTGTATGATTCTGATTGTATGATTGTGATTGTATGATTGTGATTGTATGAATGTGATTGCACGATTGTGATTGCATGATTGTGATTGTATGGTTGTGATTGTATGAATGTGATTGTATGATTGTTTTTGTATGATTGTGAGCGTAAGATTGTGATCGTATGGTTGTGATCGCATGATTGTGATCGTATGATTGTGATTGTGTGATTGTGATTGTATGGTTGTGATTGTATGAATGTGATTGTATGATTGTTTTTGTATGATTGTGATCGTAAGATTGTGATCGTATGGTTGTGATCGCATGATTGTGATCGTATGATTGTGATTGTATGATTGTGATTGTATGATTGTGATAGTATGATTGTGATTGTATGATTGTGAATGTATGATTGTGATTGCATGATTGTGATTGTATAGTTGTGATTGTGTAACTTCGATCGTATGATAGTGATCTTATGATTGTTATAGTATGATCTTGATTGTATGATTGTGATTGTATGATTGTGATTGTATGAATGTGATGATATGATTGTAATAGTGTGATTGTGATTGTACGATTGTGAATGTATGATTGTGATTGTATGATTGTATTGCCTGATTGTGACTTTATGATTGTGATTGTATGATTATGATTGTATGATCGTGATTGTATGATTGTAATTGTACGATTGTGATTGTATGATTGTGATTGTATGATTGTGATTGTATGAATGTGATTGCACGATTGTGATTGCATGATTGTGATTGTATGTTTGTGATTGTATGATTATCATTGTATGATGATGATTGCATGAATGTGATTGTATAGTTGTGATTGTATGATTGTGAATGCATGATTGTAATTGTATAGTTGTGATTGTATGATTCTGATTGTATGCTTGTGATTGTATGATTGTGATTGTATGATTGTGCTTGTATGATTGCGATTGTATGTTTCTGATTGTGACATTGTGATCATATGATTGCGATAGTATGATTGTGGTTGTACGATTGTGTTTGTATGATAGCGCTTGTATGATTGCGATTGTATGATTGCGATGGTATAATTGTGATTGTATGATTTGAATTGTATGATTGTGATTGTATGATTGTGATTGTATGATTGTGATTGTATGATTGTGATTGTATGATTGTGATTGTATAATTGTGATTGTATTATTGCGACTGAATAATTGCGATTGTATGATTGTGGTTGTATGATTGTGATTGTATGACTGCGATTGTATGATTGTGATTGTATGATTGTGATTGTATGATTTTGATGTTATGATTGCGATTGTATGATTGCGATTGTATGATTGCGATTGTATGATTGCGATGGTATAATTGTGATTGTATGATTTGAATTGTATGATTGTGATTGTATGATTGTGATTGTATGATTGTGATTGTATGATTGTGATTGTATGATTGTGATTGTATGATTGTGATTGTATGATTGTGATTGTATGATTGTGATTGTATGATTGTGAATGTATGATTGTGATTGTATGATTGTGATTGTATGATTGTGATTGTATTATTGCGACTGAATGATTGCGATTGTATGATTGTGGTTGTATGACTGGGATTGCATGATTGTGATTGTATGATTGTGATTGTATGATTGTGATTGTATTATTGCGACTGAATGATTGCGATTGTATGATTGTGGTTGTATGACTGGGATTGTATGACTGCGATTGTATGATTGCGATTGTATGATTGCGATTGTATGATTGCGAGTGTATGATTGCGTTTGTATGATTGTGATTGTGTGATTGTGATTGTGTGAATGTGTTTGTATGATTGTGATTGTATGATTTGAATTGTATGATTGTGATTGTATGATTGTGACTGTGTGATTGTGATGTTGTGATTGTGGTTGTATGCCTGTGATTGTATGATTGTGATGTTATGATTGTGATTGTTTGATGGAGATTGTATGATTGTGATTGTATGATTGTGATTGTATGATTGTGATTGCATGATTGTGATTGTATGATTGTGATTGTCTGATTGCGATTGTATGATTGTGGTTGTATGATTGTGATTGTATGATTGCGATTGTATGATTGCTATTGTATGATTGCGGTTGTATGATTGCGAGTGTACGATTGCGATTGTATGATTGTGATTGTGTGATTGTGATTGTATTACTGTGGTTGTATGATTGTGATTGTATGATTGGGGTTGTACGATTGTGATTGTATGATTGCGATAGTATGATTGTGATTGTATGATTGCGACTGTATGATTGCGATTGTATGATTGCGATTGTATGATTGTAATTGTATGATTGTGATTGTATGATTTTTATTGTATGATTTTTATTGTATGATTGTGATTGTATGATTGTGATTGTATGATTGTGATTGCATGATTGTGATTGTATGATTGTGATGGTATGATTGTGGTTGTATGACTGTGATTGTATGATTGCGATTGTATGATTGCGAGTGTATGATTGCGATTGTATGATTGTGATTGTGTGATTGTGATTGTATGATTGTGGTTGTACGATTGTGATTGTATGATTGAGATAGTATGATTGTGGTTGTATGACTGTGATTGTATGATTGTGATGTTATGATTGTGATTGTTTGATGGAGATTGTATGATTGTGATTGTATGATTGTGATTGTATGATTGTGATTGTATGATTGTGATTGCATGATTGTGGTTGTATGATTGTGATTGTCTGATTGCGATTGTATGATTGTGGTTGTATGATTGTGATCGTATGATTGCGATTGTATGATTGCGATTGTATGATTGCGGTTGTATGATTGCGAGTGTACGATTGCGATTGTCTGATTGTGATTGTGTGACTGTGATTGTATTACTGTGGTTGTATGATTGTGATTGTATGATTGGGGTTGTACGTTTGTGATTGTATGATTGAGATAGTATGATTGTGATTGTATGATTGTGATTGTATGATTGTGATTGTATGATTGCGATTGTATGATTGCGATTGTATGATTGCGAGTGTATGATTGCGATTGTATGATTGCGATTGTATGATTGTGATTGTATGATTGTGATTGTATGATTTTTATTGTATGATTGCGATTGTATGATTGTGATTGTATGATTGTGATTGTATGATTGTGATTGCATGATTGTGATTGTATGATTGTGATGGTATGATTGTGGTTGTATGACTGTGATTGTATGATTGCGAGTGTATGATTGCGATTGTATGATTGCGATTGTATGATTGTGATTGTATGATTGTGATTGTATGATTTTTATTGTATGATTGCGATTGTATGATTGTGATTGTATGATTGTGATTGTATGATTGGGATTGCATGATTGTGATTGTATGATTGTGATGGTATGATTGTGGTTGTATGACTGTGATTGTATGACTGCGATTGTATGATTGCGAGTGTATGATTGCGGTTGTATGATTGTGATTGTGTGATTGTGATTGTAAGATTGTGGTTGTATAGTTGTGATTGTATGATTGGGGTTGTACGATTGTGATTGTAGGATTGTGATTGTATGATTGTGATTGTATGATTGTGATTGTATGATTGTGATTCTATGATTGTGATTGTATGATTGTGATTGTGTGATTGTGATTGTATGATTGAGATAGTATGATTGTGATTGTATGATTGTGATTGTATGATTGTGATTTATGATTGTGATTGTATGATTGTGATTGTATGATTGTGATGTTATGATTGTGATTGTTTGATGGAGATTGTATAATTGTGATTGTATTATTGCGACTAAATGATTGCGATTGTATGATTGTGATTGTATGATTGCGATTGTATGATTGCGATTGTATGATTGCGATTGTTTGATTGCGATTGTATGATTGCGATTGTATGATTGCGATTGTATGATTGCGATGGTATGATTGCGATTGTATGATTTGAATTGTATGATTGTGATTGTATGATTGTGATTGTATGATTGTGTTTGTATGATTGTGATTGTATGATTGTGATTGTATGATTGTGATTGTATGATTGTGATTGTATGATTGTGATTGTATGATTGTGATTGTATGATTGTGATTGTATGATTGTGATTGTATGATTGTGATTGCATGATTGTGATCGTATGATTCTGATTGTATGATTGTGATGTTATGATTGTGATTGTTTGATGGAGATTGTATGATTGTGATTGTATGATTGTGATTGTATGATTGTGATTGTATGATTGTGATTGTATGATTGTGGTTGTATGATTGTGATTGTATAATTGTGATTGTATGATTGTGATTGTATAATTGTGATTGTATTATTGCGACTGAATGATTGCGATTGTATGATTGTGGTTGTATGATTGTGATTGTATGACTGCGATTGTATGATTGTGATTGTATGATTGTGATTTTATGATTGTGATTGTATGATTGTGATTGTATGATTGGGATTGCATGATTGTGATTGTATGTTTGTGATTGTATGATTGAGATAGTATGATTGTGACTGTATGATTGTGATTGTATGATTGTGATTGTATGATTGTGATTGTATGATTGTGACTGTATGATTGTGATTGTATGATTGTGATTGTATGATTGTGATTGTATGATTGTGATTGTATGATTGTGATTGTATGATTGTGATTGTATGATTGTGATTGTATGATTGTGATTGTATGATTGTGATTGTATGATTGTGATTGGGTGATTGTGATAATATGATTGTGATTGTTTGATGGAGATTGTATGATTGTGATTGTATGATTGTGATTGTATGATTGTGATTGCATGATTGTGATTGTATGATTGTGAATGTATGATTGTGATTGTATGATTGTGATTGTATGATTGTGATTGTATTATTGCGACTGAATGATTGCGATTGTATGATTGTGGTTGTATGACTGGGATTGTATGACTGCGATTGTATGATTGCGATTGTATGATTGCGATTGTATGATTGCGAGTGTATGATTGCGTTTGTATGATTGTGATTGTGTGATTGTGATTGTGTGAATGTGTTTGTATGATTGTGATTGTATGATTTGAATTGTATGATTGTGATTGTATGATTGTGACTGTGTGATTGTGATGTTATGATTGTGGTTGTATGCCTGTGATTGTATGATTGTGATGTTATGATTGTGATTGTTTGATGGAGATTGTATGATTGTGATTGTATGATTGTGATTGTATGATTGTGATTGCATGATTGTGATTGTATGATTGTGATTGTCTGATTGCGATTGTATGATTGTGGTTGTATGATCGTGATTGTATTATTGCGATTGTATGATTGCGATTGTATGATTGCGGTTGTATGATTGCGAGTGTACGATTGCGATTGTATGATTGTGATTGTGTGATTGTGATTGTATTACTGTGGTTGTATGATTGTGATTGTATGATTGGGGTTGTACGATTGTGATTGTATGATTGAGATAGTATGATTGTGATTGTATGATTGTGATTGTATGATTGTGATTGTATGATTGCGATTGTATGATTGCGATTGTATGATTGCGATTGTATGATTGCGATTGTATGATTGCGATTGTATGATTGCGATGGTATGATTGTGATTGTATGATTGTGATTGTATGATTTTTATTGTATGATTGCGATTGTATGATTGTGATTGTATGATTGTGATTGTATGATTGTGATTGCATGATTGTGATTGTATGATTGTGATGGTATGATTGTGGTTGTATGACTGTGATTGTATGATTGCGATTGTATGATTGCGAGTGTATGATTGCGATTGTATGATTGTGATTGTGTGATTGTGATTGTATGATTGTGGTTGTACGATTGTGATTGTATTACTGTGGTTGTATGATTGTGATTGTATGATTGGGGTTGTACGATTGTGATTGTATGATTGAGATAGTATGATTGTGATTGTATGATTGTGATTGTATGATTGTGATTGTATGATTGTGATTGCATGATTGTGATTGTATGATTGTGATTGTCTGATTGCGATTGTATGATTGTGGTTGTATGATTGTGATTGTATGATTGCGATTGTATGATTGCTATTGTATGATTGCGGTTGTATGATTGCGAGTGTACGATTGCGATTGTATGATTGTGATTGTGTGATTGTGATTGTATTACTGTGGTTGTATGATTGTGATTGTATGATTGGGGTTGTACGATTGTGATTGTATGATTGCGATAGTATGATTGTGATTGTATGATTGCGACTGTATGATTGCGATTGTATGATTGCGATTGTATGATTGTGATTGTATGATTGTGATTGTATGATTTTTATTGTATGATTTTTATTGTATGATTGTGATTGGATGATTGTGATTGTATGATTGTGATTGCATGATTGTGATTGTATGATTGTGATGGTATGATTGTGGTTGTATGACTGTGATTGTATGATTGCGATTGTATGATTGCGAGTGTATGATTGCGATTGTATGATTGTGATTGTGTGATTGTGATTGTATGATTGTGGTTGTACGATTGTGATTGTATGATTGAGATAGTATGATTGTGGTTGTATGACTGTGATTGTATGATTGTGATGTTATGATTGTGATTGTTTGATGGAGATTGTATGATTGTGATTGTATGATTGTGATTGTATGATTGTGATTGTATGATTGTGATTGCATGATTGTGATTGTATGATTGTGATTGTCTGATTGCGATTGTATGATTGTGGTTGTATGATTGTGATCGTATGATTGCGATTGTATGATTGCGATTGTATGATTGCGATTGTATGATTGCGAGTGTATGATTGCGATTGTATGATTGTGATTGTGTGATTGTGATTGTATGATTGTGGTTGTACGATTGTGATTGTATTACTGTGGTTGTATGATTGTGATTGTATGATTGGGGTTGTACGATTGTGATTGTATGATTGAGATAGTATGATTGTGATTGTATGATTGTGATTGTATGATTGTGATTGTATGATTGTGATTGCATGATTGTGATTGTATGATTGTGATTGTCTGATTGCGATTGTATGATTGTGGTTGTATGATTGTGATTGTATGATTGCGATTGTATGATTGCTATTGTATGATTGCGGTTGTATGATTGCGAGTGTACGATTGCGATTGTATGATTGTGATTGTGTGATTGTGATTGTATTACTGTGGTTGTATGATTGTGATTGTATGATTGGGGTTGTACGATTGTGATTGTATGATTGCGATAGTATGATTGTGATTGTATGATTGCGACTGTATGATTGCGATTGTATGATTGCGATTGTATGATTGTGATTGTATGATTGTGATTGTATGATTTTTATTGTATGATTTTTATTGTATGATTGTGATTGTATGATTGTGATTGTATGATTGTGATTGCATGATTGTGATTGTATGATTGTGATTGTATGATTGTGATGTTATGATTGTGATTGTTTGATGGAGATTGTATGATTGTGATTGTATGATTGTGATTGTATGATTGTGATTGTATGATTGTGATTGTATGATTGTGGTTGTATGATTGTGATTGTATAATTGTGATTGTATGATTGTGATTGTATAATTGTGATTGTATTATTGCGACTGAATGATTGCGATTGTATGATTGTGATGGTATGATCGTGGTTGTATGACTGTGATTGTATGATTGCGATTGTATGATTGCGAGTGTATGATTGCGATTGTATGATTGTGATTGTGTGATTGTGATTGTATGATTGTGGTTGTACGATTGTGATTGTATGATTGAGATAGTATGATTGTGGTTGTATGACTGTGATTGTATGATTGTGATGTTATGATTGTGATTGTTTGATGGAGATTGTATGATTGTGATTGTATGATTGTGATTGTATGATTGTGATTGTATGATTGTGATTGCATGATTGTGATTGTATGATTGTGATTGTCTGATTGCGATTGTATGATTGTGGTTGTATGATTGTGATCGTATGATTGCGATTGTATGATTGCGATTGTATGATTGCGGTTGTATGATTGCGAGTGTACGATTGCGATTGTCTGATTGTGATTGTGTGACTGTGATTGTATTACTGTGGTTGTATGATTGTGATTGTATGATTGGGGTTGTACGTTTGTGATTGTATGATTGAGATAGTATGATTGTGATTGTATGATTGTGATTGTATGATTGTGATTGTATGATTGCGATTGTATGATTGCGATTGTATGATTGCGAGTGTATGATTGCGATTGTATGATTGCGATTGTATGATTGTGATTGTATGATTGTGATTGTATGATTTTTATTGTATGATTGCGATTGTATGATTGTGATTGTATGATTGTGGTTGTATGATTGTGATTGCATGATTGTGATTGTATGATTGTGATGGTATGATTGTGGTTGTATGACTGTGATTGTATGATTGCGAGTGTATGATTGCGATTGTATGACTGTGATTGTATGATTGCGATTGTATGATTGCGAGTGTATGATTGCGATTGTATGATTGTGATTGTGTGATTGTGATTGTATGATTGTGGTTGTACGATTGTGATTGTATTACTGTGGTTGTATGATTGTGATTGTATGATTGGGGTTGTACGATTGTGATTGTATGATTGAGATAGTATGATTGTGATTGTATGATTGTGATTGTATGATTGTGATTGTATGATTGTGATTGCATGATTGTGATTGTATGATTGTGATTGTCTGATTGCGATTGTATGATTGTGGTTGTATGATTGTGATTGTATGATTGCGATTGTATGATTGCTATTGTATGATTGCGGTTGTATGATTGCGAGTGTACGATTGCGATTGTATGATTGTGATTGTGTGATTGTGATTGTATTACTGTGGTTGTATGATTGTGATTGTATGATTGGGGTTGTACGATTGTGATTGTATGATTGCGATAGTATGATTGTGATTGTATGATTGCGACTGTATGATTGCGATTGTATGATTGCGATTGTATGATTGTGATTGTATGATTGTGATTGTATGATTTTTATTGTATGATTTTTATTGTATGATTGTGATTGGATGATTGTGATTGTATGATTGTGATTGCATGATTGTGATTGTATGATTGTGATGGTATGATTGTGGTTGTATGACTGTGATTGTATGATTGCGATTGTATGATTGCGAGTGTATGATTGCGATTGTATGATTGTGATTGTGTGATTGTGATTGTATGATTGTGGTTGTACGATTGTGATTGTATGATTGAGATAGTATGATTGTGGTTGTATGACTGTGATTGTATGATTGTGATGTTATGATTGTGATTGTTTGATGGAGATTGTATGATTGTGATTGTATGATTGTGATTGTATGATTGTGATTGTATGATTGTGATTGCATGATTGTGATTGTATGATTGTGATTGTCTGATTGCGATTGTATGATTGTGGTTGTATGATTGTGATCGTATGATTGCGATTGTATGATTGCGATTGTATGATTGCGATTGTATGATTGCGAGTGTATGATTGCGATTGTATGATTGTGATTGTGTGATTGTGATTGTATGATTGTGGTTGTACGATTGTGATTGTATTACTGTGGTTGTATGATTGTGATTGTATGATTGGGGTTGTACGATTGTGATTGTATGATTGAGATAGTATGATTGTGATTGTATGATTGTGATTGTATGATTGTGATTGTATGATTGTGATTGCATGATTGTGATTGTATGATTGTGATTGTCTGATTGCGATTGTATGATTGTGGTTGTATGATTGTGATTTTATGATTGCGATTGTATGATTGCTATTGTATGATTGCGGTTGTATGATTGCGAGTGTACGATTGCGATTGTATGATTGTGATTGTGTGATTGTGATTGTATTACTGTGGTTGTATGATTGTGATTGTATGATTGGGGTTGTACGATTGTGATTGTATGATTGCGATAGTATGATTGTGATTGTATGATTGCGACTGTATGATTGCGATTGTATGATTGCGATTGTATGATTGTGATTGTATGATTGTGATTGTATGATTTTTATTGTATGATTTTTATTGTATGATTGTGATTGTATGATTGTGATTGTATGATTGTGATTGCATGATTGTGATTGTATGATTGTGATTGTATGATTGTGATGTTATGATTGTGATTGTTTGATGGAGATTGTATGATTGTGATTGTATGATTGTGATTGTATGATTGTGATTGTATGATTGTGATTGTATGATTGTGGTTGTATGATTGTGATTGTATAATTGTGATTGTATGATTGTGATTGTATAATTGTGATTGTATTATTGCGACTGAATGATTGCGATTGTATGATTGTGATGGTATGATCGTGGTTGTATGACTGTGATTGTATGATTGCGATTGTATGATTGCGAGTGTATGATTGCGATTGTATGATTGTGATTGTGTGATTGTGATTGTATGATTGTGGTTGTACGATTGTGATTGTATGATTGAGATAGTATGATTGTGGTTGTATGACTGTGATTGTATGATTGTGATGTTATGATTGTGATTGTTTGATGGAGATTGTATGATTGTGATTGTATGATTGTGATTGTATGATTGTGATTGTATGATTGTGATTGCATGATTGTGATTGTATGATTGTGATTGTCTGATTGCGATTGTATGATTGTGGTTGTATGATTGTGATCGTATGATTGCGATTGTATGATTGCGATTGTATGATTGCGGTTGTATGATTGCGAGTGTACGATTGCGATTGTCTGATTGTGATTGTGTGACTGTGATTGTATTACTGTGGTTGTATGATTGTGATTGTATGATTGGGGTTGTACGTTTGTGATTGTATGATTGAGATAGTATGATTGTGATTGTATGATTGTGATTGTATGATTGTGATTGTATGATTGCGATTGTATGATTGCGATTGTATGATTGCGAGTGTATGATTGCGATTGTATGATTGCGATTGTATGATTGTGATTGTATGATTGTGATTGTATGATTTTTATTGTATGATTGCGATTGTATGATTGTGATTGTATGATTGTGGTTGTATGATTGTGATTGCATGATTGTGATTGTATGATTGTGATGGTATGATTGTGGTTGTATGACTGTGATTGTATGATTGCGAGTGTATGATTGCGATTGTATGATTGCGATTGTATGATTGTGATTGTATGATTGTGATTGTATGATTTTTATTGTATGATTGCGATTGTATGATTGCGATTGTATGATTGTGATTGTATGATTGTGATTGCATGATTGTGATCGTATGGTTGTGGTTGTATGACTGTGATTGTATGATTGCGAGTGTATGATTGCGATTGTATGATTGCGATTGTATGATTGTGATTGTATGATTGTGATTGTATGATTTTTATTGTATGATTGCGATTGTATGATTGTGATTGTATGATTGTGATTGTATGATTGTGATCGTATGACTGTGATTGTATGATTGTGATCGTATGATTGTGATCGTATGATTGTGATCGTATGGTTGTGATCGCATGATTGTGATCGTATGATTGTGATCGTATGATTGTGATTGTATGATTGTGATTGTATGATTGTGATAGTATGATTGTGATTGTATGATGGCGACTGTATTATTGTGATTGTATGATTGTGATTGTATGTTTGTGATTGTATGATTGGGATTGTATGATTGTGATTGTATGATTGTGATTCTATGATTGTGATTGTATGATTGTGATTGTATGATTTTTATTGTACGATTGTGATTGTATGATTGTGATTGTATGAATGTGATTGCATGATTGTGATTGCATGATTGTGATTGTATGTTTGTGATTATATGATTATCAGTGTATGATGATGATTGCATGAATGTGATTGTATAGTTGTGATTGTATGATTGTGATTATATGTTTGTGATAGTATGATTGGGATTGTATGATTGTGATTGTATGATTGTGATTCTATGATTGTGATTGTATGATTGTGATTGTATGATTGGGGTTGTACGATTGTGAATGTAGGATTGTGATTGTATGATTGTGATTGTATGATTGTGCTTGATATGTTGATATAGTATGATTGTGATTGTATGATTGTGATTGTATGATTGTGATTGTATGATTGTGATTGTATGATTGTGATTGTATGATTGTGATTGTATGATTGTGATTGTATGATTGTGATTGCATGATTGTGATTGTATGATTGTGATTGTATGATTGTGATGTTATGATTGTGATTGTTTGATGGAGATTTTATGATTGTGATTGTATGATTGTGATTGTATGATTGTGATTGTATGACTGTGATTGTATGATTGTGATTGCATGATTGTGATTGTATGATTGTGATTGCATGATTGTGATTGTATGGTTGTGATTGTATGATTGTGATTGTATGGTTGTGATTGTATGAATGTGATTGTATGATTGTTTTTGTATGATTGTGATCGTAAGATTGTGATCGTATGGTTGTGATCGCATGATTGTGATCGTATGATTGTGATTGTATGATTGTGATTGTAAGATTGTGATTGTATGATTGCGATTGTATGATTATGATTCTATGATTGTGATTGTATGATTGCAATTGTATGATTGTGATTCTATGATTGTGATCGTATGGTTGTGATCGTATGATTGTGATCGTATGATTGTGATCGTATGATTGTGACCGTATGATTGTGATCGTATGATTGTGATCGTATGATTGTGATTGTATGATTGTCATTGTATGGTTGTGACTGTATTGTTGTGATCGTATGATTGTGATCGTATGATTGTGATCGTATGACTGTGATTGTATGATTGTGATTGTATGATTGTGATTGTATGATGATGATAGTATGATTGTGATTGTATGATTGTGATTGCATGATTGTGATTGTATGATAGTAATTGTATGATTGTGATTGTATGATTGTGATTGTATGATTGTGATTGTATGATTTTTATTGTATGATTGCGATTTTATGATTGTGATTGTATGATTGTGATTGTATGATTGTGATCGTATGACTGTGATTGTATGATTGTGATCGTATGATTGTGATCGTATGATTGTGATCGTATGGTTGTGATCGCATGATAGTGATCGTATGATTGTGATCGTATGATTGTGATTGTATGATTGTGATTGTATGATTGTGATAGTATGATTGTGATTGTATGATGGCGACTGTATTATTGTGATTGTATGATTGTGATTGTATGTTTGTGATTGTATGATTGGGATTGTATGATTGTGATTGTATGATTGTGATTCTATGATTGTGATTGTATGATTGTGATTGTATGATTTTTATTGTACGATTGTGATTGTATGATTGTGATTGTATGAATGTGATTGCATGATTGTGATTGCATGATTGTGATTGTATGTTTGTGATTATATGATTATCAGTGTATGATGATGATTGCATGAATGTGATTGTATAGTTGTGATTGTATGATTGTGATTATATGTTTGTGATAGTATGATTGGGATTGTATGATTGTGATTGTATGATTGTGATTCTATGATTGTGATTGTATGATTGTGATTGTATGATTGGGGTTGTACGATTGTGAATGTAGGATTGTGATTGTATGATTGTGATTGTATGATTGTGCTTGATATGTTGATATAGTATGATTGTGATTGTATGATTGTGATTGTATGATTGTGATTGTATGATTGTGATTGTATGATTGTGATTGTATGATTGTGATTGTATGATTGTGATTGTATGATTGTGATTGCATGATTGTGATTGTATGATTGTGATTGTATGATTGTGATGTTATGATTGTGATTGTTTGATGGAGATTTTATGATTGTGATTGTATGATTGTGATTGTATGATTGTGATTGTATGACTGTGATTGTATGATTGTGATTGCATGATTGTGATTGTATGATTGTGATTGCATGATTGTGATTGTATGGTTGTGATTGTATGATTGTGATTGTATGGTTGTGATTGTATGAATGTGATTGTATGATTGTTTTTGTATGATTGTGATCGTAAGATTGTGATCGTATGGTTGTGATCGCATGATTGTGATCGTATGATTGTGATTGTATGATTGTGATTGTAAGATTGTGATTGTATGATTGCGATTGTATGATTATGATTCTATGATTGTGATTGTATGATTGCAATTGTATGATTGTGATTCTATGATTGTGATCGTATGGTTGTGATCGTATGATTGTGATCGTATGATTGTGATCGTATGATTGTGACCGTATGATTGTGATCGTATGATTGTGATCGTATGATTGTGATTGTATGATTGTCATTGTATGGTTGTGACTGTATTGTTGTGATCGTATGATTGTGATCGTATGATTGTGATCGTATGACTGTGATTGTATGATTGTGATTGTATGATTGTGATTGTATGATGATGATAGTATGATTGTGATTGTATGATTGTGATTGCATGATTGTGATTGTATGATAGTAATTGTATGATTGTGATTGTATGATTCTGATTGTATGATTGTGATTGTATGATTGTGATTGTATGCTTGTGATTGTGTGATTGTGATTGTATGGTTGTGATTGTATGAATGTGATTGTATGATTGTTTTTGTATGATTGTGATCGTAAGATTGTGATCGTATGGTTGTGATCGCATGATTGTGATCGTATGATTGTGATTGTATGATTGTGATTGTATGATTGTGATAGTATGATTGTGATTGTATGATTGTGAATGTATGATTGTGATTGCATGATTGTGATTGTATAGTTGTGATTGTGTAACTTCGATCGTATGATAGTGATCTTATGATTGTTATAGTATGATCTTGATTGTATGATTGTGATTGTATGATTGTGATTGTATGAATGTGATGATATGATTGTAATAGTGTGATTGTGATTGTACGATTGTGAATGTATGATTGTGATTGTATGATTGTATTGCCTGATTGTGACTTTATGATTGTGATTGTATGATTATGATTGTATGATCGTGATTGTATGATTGTAATTGTACGGTTGTGATTGTATGATTGTGATTGTATGATTGTGATTGTATGAATGTGATTGCACGATTGTGATTGCATGATTGTGATTGTATGTTTGTGATTGTATGATTATCATTGTATGATGATGATTGCATGAATGTGATTGTATAGTTGTGATTGTATGATTGTGAATGCATGATTGTAATTGTATAGTTGTGATTGTATGATTCTGATTGTATGCTTGTGATTGTATGATTGTGATTGTATGATTGTGCTTGTATGATTGCGATTGTATGTTTCTGATTGTGACATTGTGATCATATGATTGCGATAGTATGATTGTGGTTGTACGATTGTGTTTGTATGATAGCGCTTGTATGATTGCGATTGTATGATTGCGATGGTATAATTGTGATTGTATGATTTGAATTGTATGATTGTGATTGTATGATTGTGATTGTATGATTGTGATTGTATGATTGTGATTGTATGATTGTGATTGTATGATTGTGGTTGTATGATTGTGATTGTATGATTGTGATTGTATGATTGTGATTGTATAATTGTGATTGTATTATTGCGACTGAATAATTGCGATTGTATGATTGTGGTTGTATGATTGTGATTGTATGACTGCGATTGTATGATTGTGATTGTATGATTGTGATTGTATGATTGTGATGTTATGATTGCGATTGTATGATTGCGATTGTATGATTGCGATTGTATGATTGCGATGGTATAATTGTGATTGTATGATTTGAATTGTATGATTGTGATTGTATGATTGTGATTGTATGATTGTGATTGTATGATTGTGATTGTATGATTGTGATTGTATGATTGTGATTGTATGATTGTGATTGTATGATTGTGATTGTATGATTGTGATTGTATGATTGTGATTGTATGATTGTGATTGTATGATTGTGAATGTATGATTGTGATTGTATGATTGTGATTGTATGATTGTGATTGTATTATTGCGACTGAATGATTGCGATTGTATGATTGTGGTTGTATGACTGGGATTGTATGACTGCGATTGTATGATTGCGATTGTATGATTGCGATTGTATGATTGCGAGTGTATGATTGTGATTGTGTAATTGTGGTTGTATGATTGTCATTGTATAATTGTGATTGTATTATTGCGACTGAATGATTGCGATTGTATGATTGTGGTTGTATGATTGTGATTGTATGACTGCGATTGTATGATTGTGATTGCATGATTGTGATTGTATGATTGTGATTGTATGATTGAGATAGTATGATTGTGATTGTATGATTGTGATTGTATGATTGTGATTGTATGATTGTGATTGTATGATTGTGATTGTATGATTGTGATTGTATGATTGGGATTGTATGATTGTGATTGTATGATTGTGATTGCATGATTGTGATTGTATGATTGTGAATGTATGATTGTGATTGTATGATTGTGATTGTATGATTGTGATTGTATGATTGTGATTGTATTATTGCGACTGAATGATTGCGATTGTATGATTGTGGTTGTATGACTGGGATTGTATGACTGCGATTGTATGATTGCGATTGTATGATTGCGATTGTATGATTGCGAGTGTATGATTGCGTTTGTATGATTGTGATTGTGTGATTGTGATTGTGTGAATGTGTTTGTATGATTGTGATTGTATGATTTGAATTGTATGATTGTGATTGTATGATTGTGACTGTGTGATTGTGATGTTGTGATTGTGGTTGTATGCCTGTGATTGTATGATTGTGATGTTATGATTGTGATTGTTTGATGGAGATTGTATGATTGTGATTGTATGATTGTGATTGTATGATTGTGATTGTCTGATTGCGATTGTATGATTGTGGTTGTATGATTGTGATCGTATGATTGCGATTGTATGATTGCGATTGTATGATTGCGGTTGTATGATTGCGAGTGTACGATTGCGATTGTCTGATTGTGATTGTGTGACTGTGATTGTATTACTGTGGTTGTATGATTGTGATTGTATGATTGGGGTTGTACGTTTGTGATTGTATGATTGAGATAGTATGATTGTGATTGTATGATTGTGATTGTATGATTGTGATTGTATGATTGCGATTGTATGATTGCGATTGTATGATTGCGAGTGTATGATTGCGATTGTATGATTGCGATTGTATGATTGTGATTGTATGATTGTGATTGTATGATTTTTATTGTATGATTGCGATTGTATGATTGTGATTGTATGATTGTGATTGTATGATTGTGATTGCATGATTGTGATTGTATGATTGTGATGGTATGATTGTGGTTGTATGACTGTGATTGTATGATTGCGAGTGTATGATTGCGATTGTATGATTGCGATTGTATGATTGTGATTGTATGATTGTGATTGTATGATTTTTATTGTATGATTGCGATTGTATGATTGTGATTGTATGATTGTGATTGTATGATTGGGATTGCATGATTGTGATTGTATGATTGTGATGGTATGATTGTGGTTGTATGACTGTGATTGTATGACTGCGATTGTATGATTGCGAGTGTATGATTGCGGTTGTATGATTGTGATTGTGTGATTGTGATTGTAAGATTGTGGTTGTATAGTTGTGATTGTATGATTGGGGTTGTACGATTGTGATTGTAGGATTGTGATTGTATGATTGTGATTGTATGATTGTGATTGTATGATTGTGATTGTATGATTGTGATTGTATGATTGTGATTGTGTGATTGTGATTGTATGATTGAGATAGTATGATTGTGATTGTATGATTGTGATTGTATGATTGTGATTTATGATTGTGATTGTATGATTGTGATTGTATGATTGTGATGTTATGATTGTGATTGTTTGATGGAGATTGTATAATTGTGATTGTATTATTGCGACTAAATGATTGCGATTGTATGATTGTGATTGTATGATTGCGATTGTATGATTGCGATTGTATGATTGCGATTGTTTGATTGCGATTGTATGATTGCGATTGTATGATTGCGATTGTATGATTGCGATGGTATGATTGCGATTGTATGATTTGAATTGTATGATTGTGATTGTATGATTGTGATTGTATGATTGTGTTTGTATGATTGTGATTGTATGATTGTGATTGTATGATTGTGATTGTATGATTGTGATTGTATGATTGTGATTGTATGATTGTGATTGTATGATTGTGATTGTATGATTGTGATTGCATGATTGTGATCGTATGATTCTGATTGTATGATTGTGATGTTATGATTGTGATTGTTTGATGGAGATTGTATGATTGTGATTGTATGATTGTGATTGTATGATTGTGATTGTATGATTGTGATTGTATGATTGTGGTTGTATGATTGTGATTGTATAATTGTGATTGTATGATTGTGATTGTATAATTGTGATTGTATTATTGCGACTGAATGATTGCGATTGTATGATTGTGGTTGTATGATTGTGATTGTATGACTGCGATTGTATGATTGTGATTGTATGATTGTGATTTTATGATTGTGATTGTATGATTGTGATTGTATGATTGGGATTGCATGATTGTGATTGTATGTTTGTGATTGTATGATTGAGATAGTATGATTGTGACTGTATGATTGTGATTGTATGATTGTGATTGTATGATTGTGATTGTATGATTGTGACTGTATGATTGTGATTGTATGATTGTGATTGTATGATTGTGATTGTATGATTGTGATTGTATGATTGTGATTGTATGATTGTGATTGTATGATTGTGATTGTATGATTGTGATTGTATGATTGTGATTGTATGATTGTGATTGGGTGATTGTGATAATATGATTGTGATTGTTTGATGGAGATTGTATGATTGTGATTGTATGATTGTGATTGTATGATTGTGATTGCATGATTGTGATTGTATGATTGTGAATGTATGATTGTGATTGTATGATTGTGATTGTATGATTGTGATTGTATTATTGCGACTGAATGATTGCGATTGTATGATTGTGGTTGTATGACTGGGATTGTATGACTGCGATTGTATGATTGCGATTGTATGATTGCGATTGTATGATTGCGAGTGTATGATTGCGTTTGTATGATTGTGATTGTGTGATTGTGATTGTGTGAATGTGTTTGTATGATTGTGATTGTATGATTTGAATTGTATGATTGTGATTGTATGATTGTGACTGTGTGATTGTGATGTTATGATTGTGGTTGTATGCCTGTGATTGTATGATTGTGATTGTATGATTGTGATTGTATGATTTTTATTGTATGATTTTTATTGTATGATTGTGATTGGATGATTGTGATTGTATGATTGTGATTGCATGATTGTGATTGTATGATTGTGATGGTATGATTGTGGTTGTATGACTGTGATTGTATGATTGCGATTGTATGATTGCGAGTGTATGATTGCGATTGTATGATTGTGATTGTGTGATTGTGATTGTATGATTGTGGTTGTACGATTGTGATTGTATGATTGAGATAGTATGATTGTGGTTGTATGACTGTGATTGTATGATTGTGATGTTATGATTGTGATTGTTTGATGGAGATTGTATGATTGTGATTGTATGATTGTGATTGTATGATTGTGATTGTATGATTGTGATTGCATGATTGTGATTGTATGATTGTGATTGTCTGATTGCGATTGTATGATTGTGGTTGTATGATTGTGATCGTATGATTGCGATTGTATGATTGCGATTGTATGATTGCGATTGTATGATTGCGAGTGTATGATTGCGATTGTATGATTGTGATTGTGTGATTGTGATTGTATGATTGTGGTTGTACGATTGTGATTGTATTACTGTGGTTGTATGATTGTGATTGTATGATTGGGGTTGTACGATTGTGATTGTATGATTGAGATAGTATGATTGTGATTGTATGATTGTGATTGTATGATTGTGATTGTATGATTGTGATTGCATGATTGTGATTGTATGATTGTGATTGTCTGATTGCGATTGTATGATTGTGGTTGTATGATTGTGATTGTATGATTGCGATTGTATGATTGCTATTGTATGATTGCGGTTGTATGATTGCGAGTGTACGATTGCGATTGTATGATTGTGATTGTGTGATTGTGATTGTATTACTGTGGTTGTATGATTGTGATTGTATGATTGGGGTTGTACGATTGTGATTGTATGATTGCGATAGTATGATTGTGATTGTATGATTGCGACTGTATGATTGCGATTGTATGATTGCGATTGTATGATTGTGATTGTATGATTGTGATTGTATGATTTTTATTGTATGATTTTTATTGTATGATTGTGATTGTATGATTGTGATTGTATGATTGTGATTGCATGATTGTGATTGTATGATTGTGATTGTATGATTGTGATGTTATGATTGTGATTGTTTGATGGAGATTGTATGATTGTGATTGTATGATTGTGATTGTATGATTGTGATTGTATGATTGTGATTGTATGATTGTGGTTGTATGATTGTGATTGTATAATTGTGATTGTATGATTGTGATTGTATAATTGTGATTGTATTATTGCGACTGAATGATTGCGATTGTATGATTGTGATGGTATGATCGTGGTTGTATGACTGTGATTGTATGATTGCGATTGTATGATTGCGATTGTATGATTGCGATTGTATGATTGTGATTGTGTGATTGTGATTGTATGATTGTGGTTGTACGATTGTGATTGTATGATTGAGATAGTATGATTGTGGTTGTATGACTGTGATTGTATGATTGTGATGTTATGATTGTGATTGTTTGATGGAGATTGTATGATTGTGATTGTATGATTGTGATTGTATGATTGTGATTGTATGATTGTGATTGCATGATTGTGATTGTATGATTGTGATTGTCTGATTGCGATTGTATGATTGTGGTTGTATGATTGTGATCGTATGATTGCGATTGTATGATTGCGATTGTATGATTGCGGTTGTATGATTGCGAGTGTACGATTGCGATTGTCTGATTGTGATTGTGTGACTGTGATTGTATTACTGTGGTTGTATGATTGTGATTGTATGATTGGGGTTGTACGTTTGTGATTGTATGATTGAGATAGTATGATTGTGATTGTATGATTGTGATTGTATGATTGTGATTGTATGATTGCGATTGTATGATTGCGATTGTATGATTGCGAGTGTATGATTGCGATTGTATGATTGCGATTGTATGATTGTGATTGTATGATTGTGATTGTATGATTTTTATTGTATGATTGCGATTGTATGATTGTGATTGTATGATTGTGGTTGTATGATTGTGATTGCATGATTGTGATTGTATGATTGTGATGGTATGATTGTGGTTGTATGACTGTGATTGTATGATTGCGAGTGTATGATTGCGATTGTATGATTGCGATTGTATGATTGTGATTGTATGATTGTGATTGTATGATTTTTATTGTATGATTGCGATTGTATGATTGCGATTGTATGATTGTGATTGTATGATTGTGATTGCATGATTGTGATCGTATGGTTGTGGTTGTATGACTGTGATTGTATGATTGCGAGTGTATGATTGCGATTGTATGATTGCGATTGTATGATTGTGATTGTATGATTGTGATTGTATGATTTTTATTGTATGATTGCGATTGTATGATTGTGATTGTATGATTGTGATTGTATGATTGTGATCGTATGACTGTGATTGTATGATTGTGATCGTATGATTGTGATCGTATGATTGTGATCGTATGGTTGTGATCGCATGATTGTGATCGTATGATTGTGATCGTATGATTGTGATTGTATGATTGTGATTGTATGATTGTGATAGTATGATTGTGATTGTATGATGGCGACTGTATTATTGTGATTGTATGATTGTGATTGTATGTTTGTGATTGTATGATTGGGATTGTATGATTGTGATTGTATGATTGTGATTCTATGATTGTGATTGTATGATTGTGATTGTATGATTTTTATTGTACGATTGTGATTGTATGATTGTGATTGTATGAATGTGATTGCATGATTGTGATTGCATGATTGTGATTGTATGTTTGTGATTATATGATTATCAGTGTATGATGATGATTGCATGAATGTGATTGTATAGTTGTGATTGTATGATTGTGATTATATGTTTGTGATAGTATGATTGGGATTGTATGATTGTGATTGTATGATTGTGATTCTATGATTGTGATTGTATGATTGTGATTGTATGATTGGGGTTGTACGATTGTGAATGTAGGATTGTGATTGTATGATTGTGATTGTATGATTGTGCTTGATATGTTGATATAGTATGATTGTGATTGTATGATTGTGATTGTATGATTGTGATTGTATGATTGTGATTGTATGATTGTGATTGTATGATTGTGATTGTATGATTGTGATTGTATGATTGTGATTGCATGATTGTGATTGTATGATTGTGATTGTATGATTGTGATGTTATGATTGTGATTGTTTGATGGAGATTTTATGATTGTGATTGTATGATTGTGATTGTATGATTGTGATTGTATGACTGTGATTGTATGATTGTGATTGCATGATTGTGATTGTATGATTGTGATTGCATGATTGTGATTGTATGGTTGTGATTGTATGATTGTGATTGTATGGTTGTGATTGTATGAATGTGATTGTATGATTGTTTTTGTATGATTGTGATCGTAAGATTGTGATCGTATGGTTGTGATCGCATGATTGTGATCGTATGATTGTGATTGTATGATTGTGATTGTAAGATTGTGATTGTATGATTGCGATTGTATGATTATGATTCTATGATTGTGATTGTATGATTGCAATTGTATGATTGTGATTCTATGATTGTGATCGTATGGTTGTGATCGTATGATTGTGATCGTATGATTGTGATCGTATGATTGTGACCGTATGATTGTGATCGTATGATTGTGATCGTATGATTGTGATTGTATGATTGTCATTGTATGGTTGTGACTGTATTGTTGTGATCGTATGATTGTGATCGTATGATTGTGATCGTATGACTGTGATTGTATGATTGTGATTGTATGATTGTGATTGTATGATGATGATAGTATGATTGTGATTGTATGATTGTGATTGCATGATTGTGATTGTATGATAGTAATTGTATGATTGTGATTGTATGATTGTGATTGTATGATTGTGATTGTATGATTTTTATTGTATGATTGCGATTGTATGATTGTGATTGTATGATTGTGATTGTATGATTGTGATCGTATGACTGTGATTGTATGATTGTGATCGTATGATTGTGATCGTATGATTGTGATCGTATGGTTGTGATCGCATGATTGTGATCGTATGATTGTGATCGTATGATTGTGATTGTATGATTGTGATTGTATGATTGTGATAGTATGATTGTGATTGTATGATGGCGACTGTATTATTGTGATTGTATGATTGTGATTGTATGTTTGTGATTGTATGATTGGGATTGTATGATTGTGATTGTATGATTGTGATTCTATGATTGTGATTGTATGATTGTGATTGTATGATTTTTATTGTACGATTGTGATTGTATGATTGTGATTGTATGAATGTGATTGCATGATTGTGATTGCATGATTGTGATTGTATGTTTGTGATTATATGATTATCAGTGTATGATGATGATTGCATGAATGTGATTGTATAGTTGTGATTGTATGATTGTGATTATATGTTTGTGATAGTATGATTGGGATTGTATGATTGTGATTGTATGATTGTGATTCTATGATTGTGATTGTATGATTGTGATTGTATGATTGGGGTTGTACGATTGTGAATGTAGGATTGTGATTGTATGATTGTGATTGTATGATTGTGCTTGATATGTTGATATAGTATGATTGTGATTGTATGATTGTGATTGTATGATTGTGATTGTATGATTGTGATTGTATGATTGTGATTGTATGATTGTGATTGTATGATTGTGATTGTATGATTGTGATTGCATGATTGTGATTGTATGATTGTGATTGTATGATTGTGATGTTATGATTGTGATTGTTTGATGGAGATTTTATGATTGTGATTGTATGATTGTGATTGTATGATTGTGATTGTATGACTGTGATTGTATGATTGTGATTGCATGATTGTGATTGTATGATTGTGATTGCATGATTGTGATTGTATGGTTGTGATTGTATGATTGTGATTGTATGGTTGTGATTGTATGAATGTGATTGTATGATTGTTTTTGTATGATTGTGATCGTAAGATTGTGATCGTATGGTTGTGATCGCATGATTGTGATCGTATGATTGTGATTGTATGATTGTGATTGTAAGATTGTGATTGTATGATTGCGATTGTATGATTATGATTCTATGATTGTGATTGTATGATTGCAATTGTATGATTGTGATTCTATGATTGTGATCGTATGGTTGTGATCGTATGATTGTGATCGTATGATTGTGATCGTATGATTGTGACCGTATGATTGTGATCGTATGATTGTGATCGTATGATTGTGATTGTATGATTGTCATTGTATGGTTGTGACTGTATTGTTGTGATCGTATGATTGTGATCGTATGATTGTGATCGTATGACTGTGATTGTATGATTGTGATTGTATGATTGTGATTGTATGATGATGATAGTATGATTGTGATTGTATGATTGTGATTGCATGATTGTGATTGTATGATAGTAATTGTATGATTGTGATTGTATGATTCTGATTGTATGATTGTGATTGTATGATTGTGATTGTATGCTTGTGATTGTGTGATTGTGATTGTATGGTTGTGATTGTATGAATGTGATTGTATGATTGTTTTTGTATGATTGTGATCGTAAGATTGTGATCGTATGGTTGTGATCGCATGATTGTGATCGTATGATTGTGATTGTATGATTGTGATTGTATGATTGTGATAGTATGATTGTGATTGTATGATTGTGAATGTATGATTGTGATTGCATGATTGTGATTGTATAGTTGTGATTGTGTAACTTCGATCGTATGATAGTGATCTTATGATTGTTATAGTATGATCTTGATTGTATGATTGTGATTGTATGATTGTGATTGTATGAATGTGATGATATGATTGTAATAGTGTGATTGTGATTGTACGATTGTGAATGTATGATTGTGATTGTATGATTGTATTGCCTGATTGTGACTTTATGATTGTGATTGTATGATTATGATTGTATGATCGTGATTGTATGATTGTAATTGTACGATTGTGATTGTATGATTGTGATTGTATGATTGTGATTGTATGAATGTGATTGCACGATTGTGATTGCATGATTGTGATTGTATGTTTGTGATTGTATGATTATCATTGTATGATGATGATTGCATGAATGTGATTGTATAGTTGTGATTGTATGATTGTGAATGCATGATTGTAATTGTATAGTTGTGATTGTATGATTCTGATTGTATGCTTGTGATTGTATGATTGTGATTGTATGATTGTGCTTGTATGATTGCGATTGTATGTTTCTGATTGTGACATTGTGATCATATGATTGCGATAGTATGATTGTGGTTGTACGATTGTGTTTGTATGATAGCGCTTGTATGATTGCGATTGTATGATTGCGATGGTATAATTGTGATTGTATGATTTGAATTGTATGATTGTGATTGTATGATTGTGATTGTATGATTGTGATTGTATGATTGTGATTGTATGATTGTGATTGTATGATTGTGATTGTATGATTGTGGTTGTATGATTGTGATTGTATGATTGTGATTGTATGATTGTGATTGTATAATTGTGATTGTATTATTGCGACTGAATAATTGCGATTGTATGATTGTGGTTGTATGATTGTGATTGTATGACTGCGATTGTATGATTGTGATTGTATGATTGTGATTGTATGATTGTGATGTTATGATTGCGATTGTATGATTGCGATTGTATGATTGCGATTGTATGATTGCGATGGTATAATTGTGATTGTATGATTTGAATTGTATGATTGTGATTGTATGATTGTGATTGTATGATTGTGATTGTATGATTGTGATTGTATGATTGTGATTGTATGATTGTGATTGTATGATTGTGATTGTATGATTGTGATTGTATGATTGTGATTGTATGATTGTGATTGTATGATTGTGAATGTATGATTGTGATTGTATGATTGTGATTGTATGATTGTGATTGTATTATTGCGACTGAATGATTGCGATTGTATGATTGTGGTTGTATGACTGGGATTGTATGACTGCGATTGTATGATTGCGATTGTATGATTGCGATTGTATGATTGCGAGTGTATGATTGTGATTGTGTAATTGTGGTTGTATGATTGTCATTGTATAATTGTGATTGTATTATTGCGACTGAATGATTGCGATTGTATGATTGTGGTTGTATGATTGTGATTGTATGACTGCGATTGTATGATTGTGATTGCATGATTGTGATTGTATGATTGTGATTGTATGATTGAGATAGTATGATTGTGATTGTATGATTGTGATTGTATGATTGTGATTGTATGATTGTGATTGTATGATTGTGATTGTATGATTGTGATTGTATGATTGGGATTGTATGATTGTGATTGTATGATTGTGATTGCATGATTGTGATTGTATGATTGTGAATGTATGATTGTGATTGTATGATTGTGATTGTATGATTGTGATTGTATGATTGTGATTGTATTATTGCGACTGAATGATTGCGATTGTATGATTGTGGTTGTATGACTGGGATTGTATGACTGCGATTGTATGATTGCGATTGTATGATTGCGATTGTATGATTGCGAGTGTATGATTGCGTTTGTATGATTGTGATTGTGTGATTGTGATTGTGTGAATGTGTTTGTATGATTGTGATTGTATGATTTGAATTGTATGATTGTGATTGTATGATTGTGACTGTGTGATTGTGATGTTGTGATTGTGGTTGTATGCCTGTGATTGTATGATTGTGATGTTATGATTGTGATTGTTTGATGGAGATTGTATGATTGTGATTGTATGATTGTGATTGTATGATTGTGATTGTCTGATTGCGATTGTATGATTGTGGTTGTATGATTGTGATCGTATGATTGCGATTGTATGATTGCGATTGTATGATTGCGGTTGTATGATTGCGAGTGTACGATTGCGATTGTCTGATTGTGATTGTGTGACTGTGATTGTATTACTGTGGTTGTATGATTGTGATTGTATGATTGGGGTTGTACGTTTGTGATTGTATGATTGAGATAGTATGATTGTGATTGTATGATTGTGATTGTATGATTGTGATTGTATGATTGCGATTGTATGATTGCGATTGTATGATTGCGAGTGTATGATTGCGATTGTATGATTGCGATTGTATGATTGTGATTGTATGATTGTGATTGTATGATTTTTATTGTATGATTGCGATTGTATGATTGTGATTGTATGATTGTGATTGTATGATTGTGATTGCATGATTGTGATTGTATGATTGTGATGGTATGATTGTGGTTGTATGACTGTGATTGTATGATTGCGAGTGTATGATTGCGATTGTATGATTGCGATTGTATGATTGTGATTGTATGATTGTGATTGTATGATTTTTATTGTATGATTGCGATTGTATGATTGCGATTGTATGATTGTGATTGTATGATTGTGATTGCATGATTGTGATCGTATGGTTGTGGTTGTATGACTGTGATTGTATGATTGCGAGTGTATGATTGCGATTGTATGATTGCGATTGTATGATTGTGATTGTATGATTGTGATTGTATGATTTTTATTGTATGATTGCGATTGTATGATTGTGATTGTATGATTGTGATTGTATGATTGTGATCGTATGACTGTGATTGTATGATTGTGATAGTATGATTGTGATCGTATGATTGTGATCGTATGGTTGTGATCGCATGATTGTGATCGTATGATTGTGATCGTATGATTGTGATTGTATGATTGTGATTGTATGATTGTGATTGTATGATTGTGATAGTATGATTGTGATTGTATGATGGCGACTGTATTATTGTGATTGTATGATTGTGATTGTATGTTTGTGATTGTATGATTGGGATTGTATGATTGTGATTGTATGATTGTGATTCTATGATTGTGATTGTATGATTGTGATTGTATGATTTTTATTGTACGATTGTGATTGTATGATTGTGATTGTATGAATGTGATTGCATGATTGTGATTGCATGATTGTGATTGTATGTTTGTGATTATATGATTATCAGTGTATGATGATGATTGCATGAATGTGATTGTATAGTTGTGATTGTATGATTGTGATTATATGTTTGTGATAGTATGATTGGGATTGTATGATTGTGATTGTATGATTGTGATTCTATGATTGTGATTGTATGATTGTGATTGTATGATTGGGGTTGTACGATTGTGATTGTATGATTGGGGTTGTACGATTGTGAATGTAGGATTGTGATTGTATGATTGTGATTGTATGATTGTGCTTGATATGTTGATATAGTATGATTGTGATTGTATGATTGTGATTGTATGATTGTGATTGTATGATTGTGATTGTATGATTGTGATTGTATGATTGTGATTGTATGATTGTGATTGTATGATTGTGATTGCATGATTGTGATTGTATGATTGTGATTGTATGATTGTGATGTTATGATTGTGATTGTTTGATGGAGATTTTATGATTGTGATTGTATGATTGTGATTGTATGATTGTGATTGTATGACTGTGATTGTATGATTGTGATTGCATGATTGTGATTGTATGATTGTGATTGCATGATTGTGATTGTATGGTTGTGATTGTATGATTGTGATTGTATGGTTGTGATTGTATGAATGTGATTGTATGATTGTTTTTGTATGATTGTGAGCGTAAGATTGTGATCGTATGGTTGTGATCGCATGATTGTGATCGTATGATTGTGATTGTATGATTGTGATTGTAAGATTGTGATTGTATGATTGCGATTGTATGATTATGATTCTATGATTGTGATTGTATGATTGCAATTGTATGATTGTGATTCTATGATTGTGATCGTATGGTTGTGATCGTATGATTGTGATCGTATGATTGTGATCGTATGATTGTGACCGTATGATTGTGATCGTATGATTGTGATCGTATGATTGTGATTGTATGATTGTCATTGTATGGTTGTGACTGTATTGTTGTGATCGTATGATTGTGATCGTATGACTGTGATTGTATGATTGTGATTGTATGATTGTGATTGTATGATGATGATAGTATGATTGTGATTGTATGATTGTGATTGCATGATTGTGATTGTATGATAGTAATTGTATGATTGTGATTGTATGATTCTGATTGTATGATTGTGATTGTATGATTGTGATTGTATGAATGTGATTGCACGATTGTGATTGCATGATTGTGATTGTATGGTTGTGATTGTATGAATGTGATTGTATGATTGTTTTTGTATGATTGTGAGCGTAAGATTGTGATCGTATGGTTGTGATCGCATGATTGTGATCGTATGATTGTGATTGTGTGATTGTGATTGTATGGTTGTGATTGTATGAATGTGATTGTATGATTGTTTTTGTATGATTGTGATCGTAAGATTGTGATCGTATGGTTGTGATCGCATGATTGTGATCGTATGATTGTGATTGTATGATTGTGATTGTATGATTGTGATAGTATGATTGTGATTGTATGATTGTGAATGTATGATTGTGATTGCATGATTGTGATTGTATAGTTGTGATTGTGTAACTTCGATCGTATGATAGTGATCTTATGATTGTTATAGTATGATCTTGATTGTATGATTGTGATTGTATGATTGTGATTGTATGAATGTGATGATATGATTGTAATAGTGTGATTGTGATTGTACGATTGTGAATGTATGATTGTGATTGTATGATTGTATTGCCTGATTGTGACTTTATGATTGTGATTGTATGATTATGATTGTATGATCGTGATTGTATGATTGTAATTGTACGATTGTGATTGTATGATTGTGATTGTATGATTGTGATTGTATGAATGTGATTGCACGATTGTGATTGCATGATTGTGATTGTATGTTTGTGATTGTATGATTATCATTGTATGATGATGATTGCATGAATGTGATTGTATAGTTGTGATTGTATGATTGTGAATGCATGATTGTAATTGTATAGTTGTGATTGTATGATTCTGATTGTATGCTTGTGATTGTATGATTGTGATTGTATGATTGTGCTTGTATGATTGCGATTGTATGTTTCTGATTGTGACATTGTGATCATATGATTGCGATAGTATGATTGTGGTTGTACGATTGTGTTTGTATGATAGCGCTTGTATGATTGCGATTGTATGATTGCGATGGTATAATTGTGATTGTATGATTTGAATTGTATGATTGTGATTGTATGATTGTGATTGTATGATTGTGATTGTATGATTGTGATTGTATGATTGTGATTGTATGATTGTGATTGTATAATTGTGATTGTATTATTGCGACTGAATAATTGCGATTGTATGATTGTGGTTGTATGATTGTGATTGTATGACTGCGATTGTATGATTGTGATTGTATGATTGTGATTGTATGATTTTGATGTTATGATTGCGATTGTATGATTGCGATTGTATGATTGCGATTGTATGATTGCGATGGTATAATTGTGATTGTATGATTTGAATTGTATGATTGTGATTGTATGATTGTGATTGTATGATTGTGATTGTATGATTGTGATTGTATGATTGTGATTGTATGATTGTGATTGTATGATTGTGATTGTATGATTGTGATTGTATGATTGTGAATGTATGATTGTGATTGTATGATTGTGATTGTATGATTGTGATTGTATTATTGCGACTGAATGATTGCGATTGTATGATTGTGGTTGTATGACTGGGATTGCATGATTGTGATTGTATGATTGTGATTGTATGATTGTGATTGTATTATTGCGACTGAATGATTGCGATTGTATGATTGTGGTTGTATGACTGGGATTGTATGACTGCGATTGTATGATTGCGATTGTATGATTGCGATTGTATGATTGCGAGTGTATGATTGCGTTTGTATGATTGTGATTGTGTGATTGTGATTGTGTGAATGTGTTTGTATGATTGTGATTGTATGATTTGAATTGTATGATTGTGATTGTATGATTGTGACTGTGTGATTGTGATGTTGTGATTGTGGTTGTATGCCTGTGATTGTATGATTGTGATGTTATGATTGTGATTGTTTGATGGAGATTGTATGATTGTGATTGTATGATTGTGATTGTATGATTGTGATTGCATGATTGTGATTGTATGATTGTGATTGTCTGATTGCGATTGTATGATTGTGGTTGTATGATTGTGATTGTATGATTGCGATTGTATGATTGCTATTGTATGATTGCGGTTGTATGATTGCGAGTGTACGATTGCGATTGTATGATTGTGATTGTGTGATTGTGATTGTATTACTGTGGTTGTATGATTGTGATTGTATGATTGGGGTTGTACGATTGTGATTGTATGATTGCGATAGTATGATTGTGATTGTATGATTGCGACTGTATGATTGCGATTGTATGATTGTGATTGTATGATTGTGATTGTATGATTTTTATTGTATGATTTTTATTGTATGATTGTGATTGTATGATTGTGATTGTATGATTGTGATTGCATGATTGTGATTGTATGATTGTGATGGTATGATTGTGGTTGTATGACTGTGATTGTATGATTGCGATTGTATGATTGCGAGTGTATGATTGCGATTGTATGATTGTGATTGTGTGATTGTGATTGTATGATTGTGGTTGTACGATTGTGATTGTATGATTGAGATAGTATGATTGTGGTTGTATGACTGTGATTGTATGATTGTGATGTTATGATTGTGATTGTTTGATGGAGATTGTATGATTGTGATTGTATGATTGTGATTGTATGATTGTGATTGTATGATTGTGATTGCATGATTGTGGTTGTATGATTGTGATTGTCTGATTGCGATTGTATGATTGTGGTTGTATGATTGTGATCGTATGATTGCGATTGTATGATTGCGATTGTATGATTGCGGTTGTATGATTGCGAGTGTACGATTGCGATTGTCTGATTGTGATTGTGTGACTGTGATTGTATTACTGTGGTTGTATGATTGTGATTGTATGATTGGGGTTGTACGTTTGTGATTGTATGATTGAGATAGTATGATTGTGATTGTATGATTGTGATTGTATGATTGTGATTGTATGATTGCGATTGTATGATTGCGATTGTATGATTGCGAGTGTATGATTGCGATTGTATGATTGCGATTGTATGATTGTGATTGTATGATTGTGATTGTATGATTTTTATTGTATGATTGCGATTGTATGATTGTGATTGTATGATTGTGATTGTATGATTGTGATTGCATGATTGTGATTGTATGATTGTGATGGTATGATTGTGGTTGTATGACTGTGATTGTATGATTGCGAGTGTATGATTGCGATTGTATGATTGCGATTGTATGATTGTGATTGTATGATTGTGATTGTATGATTTTTATTGTATGATTGCGATTGTATGATTGTGATTGTATGATTGTGATTGTATGATTGGGATTGCATGATTGTGATTGTATGATTGTGATGGTATGATTGTGGTTGTATGACTGTGATTGTATGATTGCGATTGTATGATTGCGAGTGTATGATTGCGGTTGTATGATTGTGATTGTGTGATTGTGATTGTAAGATTGTGGTTGTATAGTTGTGATTGTATGATTGGGGTTGTACGATTGTGATTGTAGGATTGTGATTGTATGATTGTGATTGTATGATTGTGATTGTATGATTGTGATTGTATGATTGTGATTGTATGATTGTGATTGTGTGATTGTGATTGTATGATTGAGATAGTATGATTGTGATTGTATGATTGTGATTGTATGATTGTGATTTATGATTGTGATTGTATGATTGTGATTGTATGATTGTGATGTTATGATTGTGATTGTTTGATGGAGATTGTATAATTGTGATTGTATTATTGCGACTAAATGATTGCGATTGTATGATTGTGATTGTATGATTGCGATTGTATGATTGCGATTGTATGATTGCGATTGTTTGATTGCGATTGTATGATTGCGATTGTATGATTGCGATTGTATGATTGCGATGGTATGATTGCGATTGTATGATTTGAATTGTATGATTGTGATTGTATGATTGTGATTGTATGATTGTGTTTGTATGATTGTGATTGTATGATTGTGATTGTATGATTGTGATTGTATGATTGTGATTGTATGATTGTGATTGTATGATTGTGATTGTATGATTGTGATTGTATGATTGTGATTGTATGATTGTGATTGCATGATTGTGATTGTATGATTGTGATTGTATGATTGTGATGTTATGATTGTGATTGTTTGATGGAGATTGTATGATTGTGATTGTATGATTGTGATTGTATGATTGTGATTGTATGATTGTGATTGTATGATTGTGGTTGTATGATTGTGATTGTATAATTGTGATTGTATGATTGTGATTGTATAATTGTGATTGTATTATTGCGACTGAATGATTGCGATTGTATGATTGTGGTTGTATGATTGTGATTGTATGACTGCGATTGTATGATTGTGATTGTATGATTGTGATTTTATGATTGTGATTGTATGATTGTGATTGTATGATTGGGATTGCATGATTGTGATTGTATGTTTGTGATTGTATGATTGAGATAGTATGATTGTGACTGTATGATTGTGATTGTATGATTGTGATTGTATGATTGTGATTGTATGATTGTGACTGTATGATTGTGATTGTATGATTGTGATTGTATGATTGTGATTGTATGATTGTGATTGTATGATTGTGATTGTATGATTGTGATTGTATGATTGTGATTGTATGATTGTGATTGCATGATTGTGATTGTATGATTGTGATTGGGTGATTGTGATAATATGATTGTGATTGTTTGATGGAGATTGTATGATTGTGATTGTATGATTGTGATTGTATGATTGTGATTGCATGATTGTGATTGTATGATTGTGAATGTATGATTGTGATTGTATGATTGTGATTGTATGATTGTGATTGTATTATTGCGACTGAATGATTGCGATTGTATGATTGTGGTTGTATGACTGGGATTGTATGACTGCGATTGTATGATTGCGATTGTATGATTGCGATTGTATGATTGCGAGTGTATGATTGCGTTTGTATGATTGTGATTGTGTGATTGTGATTGTGTGAATGTGTTTGTATGATTGTGATTGTATGATTTGAATTGTATGATTGTGATTGTATGATTGTGACTGTGTGATTGTGATGTTATGATTGTGGTTGTATGCCTGTGATTGTATGATTGTGATGTTATGATTGTGATTGTTTGATGGAGATTGTATGATTGTGATTGTATGATTGTGATTGTATGATTGTGATTGCATGATTGTGATTGTATGATTGTGATTGTCTGATTGCGATTGTATGATTGTGGTTGTATGATCGTGATTGTATTATTGCGATTGTATGATTGCGATTGTATGATTGCGGTTGTATGATTGCGAGTGTACGATTGCGATTGTATGATTGTGATTGTGTGATTGTGATTGTATTACTGTGGTTGTATGATTGTGATTGTATGATTGGGGTTGTACGATTGTGATTGTATGATTGAGATAGTATGATTGTGATTGTATGATTGTGATTGTATGATTGTGATTGTATGATTGCGATTGTATGATTGCGATTGTATGATTGCGATTGTATGATTGCGATTGTATGATTGCGATTGTATGATTGCGATGGTATGATTGTGATTGTATGATTGTGATTGTATGATTTTTATTGTATGATTGCGATTGTATGATTGTGATTGTATGATTGTGATTGTATGATTGTGATTGCATGATTGTGATTGTATGATTGTGATGGTATGATTGTGGTTGTATGACTGTGATTGTATGATTGCGATTGTATGATTGCGAGTGTATGATTGCGATTGTATGATTGTGATTGTGTGATTGTGATTGTATGATTGTGGTTGTACGATTGTGATTGTATTACTGTGGTTGTATGATTGTGATTGTATGATTGGGGTTGTACGATTGTGATTGTATGATTGAGATAGTATGATTGTGATTGTATGATTGTGATTGTATGATTGTGATTGTATGATTGTGATTGTATGATTGTGATTGCATGATTGTGATTGTATGATTGTGATTGTCTGATTGCGATTGTATGATTGTGGTTGTATGATTGTGATTGTATGATTGCGATTGTATGATTGCTATTGTATGATTGCGGTTGTATGATTGCGAGTGTACGATTGCGATTGTATGATTGTGATTGTGTGATTGTGATTGTATTACTGTGGTTGTATGATTGTGATTGTATGATTGGGGTTGTACGATTGTGATTGTATGATTGCGATAGTATGATTGTGATTGTATGATTGCGACTGTATGATTGCGATTGTATGATTGCGATTGTATGATTGTGATTGTATGATTGTGATTGTATGATTTTTATTGTATGATTTTTATTGTATGATTGTGATTGGATGATTGTGATTGTATGATTGTGATTGCATGATTGTGATTGTATGATTGTGATGGTATGATTGTGGTTGTATGACTGTGATTGTATGATTGCGATTGTATGATTGCGAGTGTATGATTGCGATTGTATGATTGTGATTGTGTGATTGTGATTGTATGATTGTGGTTGTACGATTGTGATTGTATGATTGAGATAGTATGATTGTGGTTGTATGACTGTGATTGTATGATTGTGATGTTATGATTGTGATTGTTTGATGGAGATTGTATGATTGTGATTGTATGATTGTGATTGTATGATTGTGATTGTATGATTGTGATTGCATGATTGTGATTGTATGATTGTGATTGTCTGATTGCGATTGTATGATTGTGGTTGTATGATTGTGATCGTATGATTGCGATTGTATGATTGCGATTGTATGATTGCGATTGTATGATTGCGAGTGTATGATTGCGATTGTATGATTGTGATTGTGTGATTGTGATTGTATGATTGTGGTTGTACGATTGTGATTGTATTACTGTGGTTGTATGATTGTGATTGTATGATTGGGGTGTACGATTGTGATTGTATGATTGAGATAGTATGATTGTGATTGTATGATTGTGATTGTATGATTGTGATTGTATGATTGTGATTGCATGATTGTGATTGTATGATTGTGATTGTCTGATTGCGATTGTATGATTGTGGTTGTATGATTGTGATTGTATGATTGCGATTGTATGATTGCTATTGTATGATTGCGGTTGTATGATTGCGAGTGTACGATTGCGATTGTATGATTGTGATTGTGTGATTGTGATTGTATTACTGTGGTTGTATGATTGTGATTGTATGATTGGGGTTGTACGATTGTGATTGTATGATTGCGATAGTATGATTGTGATTGTATGATTGCGACTGTATGATTGCGATTGTATGATTGCGATTGTATGATTGTGATTGTATGATTGTGATTGTATGATTTTTATTGTATGATTTTTATTGTATGATTGTGATTGTATGATTGTGATTGTATGATTGTGATTGCATGATTGTGATTGTATGATTGTGATTGTATGATTGTGATGTTATGATTGTGATTGTTTGATGGAGATTGTATGATTGTGATTGTATGATTGTGATTGTATGATTGTGATTGTATGATTGTGATTGTATGATTGTGGTTGTATGATTGTGATTGTATAATTGTGATTGTATGATTGTGATTGTATAATTGTGATTGTATTATTGCGACTGAATGATTGCGATTGTATGATTGTGATGGTATGATCGTGGTTGTATGACTGTGATTGTATGATTGCGATTGTATGATTGCGAGTGTATGATTGCGATTGTATGATTGTGATTGTGTGATTGTGATTGTATGATTGTGATTGCATGATTGTGATTGTCTGATTGCGATTGTATGATTGTGGTTGTATGATTGTGATTGTATGATTGCGATTGTATGATTGCTATTGTATGATTGCGGTTGTATGATTGCGAGTGTACGATTGCGATTGTATGATTGTGATTGTGTGATTGTGATTGTATTACTGTGGTTGTATGATTGTGATTGTATGATTGGGGTTGTACGATTGTGATTGTATGATTGCGATAGTATGATTGTGATTGTATGATTGCGACTGTATGATTGCGATTGTATGATTGTGATTGTATGATTGTGATTGTATGATTTTTATTGTATGATTTTTATTGTATGATTGTGATTGTATGATTGTGATTGTATGATTGTGATTGCATGATTGTGATTGTATGATTGTGATGGTATGATTGTGGTTGTATGACTGTGATTGTATGATTGCGATTGTATGATTGCGAGTGTATGATTGCGATTGTATGATTGTGATTGTGTGATTGTGATTGTATGATTGTGGTTGTACGATTGTGATTGTATGATTGAGATAGTATGATTGTGGTTGTATGACTGTGATTGTATGATTGTGATGTTATGATTGTGATTGTTTGATGGAGATTGTATGATTGTGATTGTATGATTGTGATTGTATGATTGTGATTGTATGATTGTGATTGCATGATTGTGGTTGTATGATTGTGATTGTCTGATTGCGATTGTATGATTGTGGTTGTATGATTGTGATCGTATGATTGCGATTGTATGATTGCGATTGTATGATTGCGGTTGTATGATTGCGAGTGTACGATTGCGATTGTCTGATTGTGATTGTGTGACTGTGATTGTATTACTGTGGTTGTATGATTGTGATTGTATGATTGGGGTTGTACGTTTGTGATTGTATGATTGAGATAGTATGATTGTGATTGTATGATTGTGATTGTATGATTGTGATTGTATGATTGCGATTGTATGATTGCGATTGTATGATTGCGAGTGTATGATTGCGATTGTATGATTGCGATTGTATGATTGTGATTGTATGATTGTGATTGTATGATTTTTATTGTATGATTGCGATTGTATGATTGTGATTGTATGATTGTGATTGTATGATTGTGATTGCATGATTGTGATTGTATGATTGTGATGGTATGATTGTGGTTGTATGACTGTGATTGTATGATTGCGAGTGTATGATTGCGATTGTATGATTGCGATTGTATGATTGTGATTGTATGATTGTGATTGTATGATTTTTATTGTATGATTGCGATTGTATGATTGTGATTGTATGATTGTGATTGTATGATTGGGATTGCATGATTGTGATTGTATGATTGTGATGGTATGATTGTGGTTGTATGACTGTGATTGTATGATTGCGATTGTATGATTGCGAGTGTATGATTGCGGTTGTATGATTGTGATTGTGTGATTGTGATTGTAAGATTGTGGTTGTATAGTTGTGATTGTATGATTGGGGTTGTACGATTGTGATTGTAGGATTGTGATTGTATGATTGTGATTGTATGATTGTGATTGTATGATTGTGATTGTATGATTGTGATTGTATGATTGTGATTGTGTGATTGTGATTGTATGATTGAGATAGTATGATTGTGATTGTATGATTGTGATTGTATGATTGTGATTTATGATTGTGATTGTATGATTGTGATTGTATGATTGTGATGTTATGATTGTGATTGTTTGATGGAGATTGTATAATTGTGATTGTATTATTGCGACTAAATGATTGCGATTGTATGATTGTGATTGTATGATTGCGATTGTATGATTGCGATTGTATGATTGCGATTGTTTGATTGCGATTGTATGATTGCGATTGTATGATTGCGATTGTATGATTGCGATGGTATGATTGCGATTGTATGATTTGAATTGTATGATTGTGATTGTATGATTGTGATTGTATGATTGTGTTTGTATGATTGTGATTGTATGATTGTGATTGTATGATTGTGATTGTATGATTGTGATTGTATGATTGTGATTGTATGATTGTGATTGTATGATTGTGATTGTATGATTGTGATTGTATGATTGTGATTGCATGATTGTGATTGTATGATTGTGATTGTATGATTGTGATGTTATGATTGTGATTGTTTGATGGAGATTGTATGATTGTGATTGTATGATTGTGATTGTATGATTGTGATTGTATGATTGTGATTGTATGATTGTGGTTGTATGATTGTGATTGTATAATTGTGATTGTATGATTGTGATTGTATAATTGTGATTGTATTATTGCGACTGAATGATTGCGATTGTATGATTGTGGTTGTATGATTGTGATTGTATGACTGCGATTGTATGATTGTGATTGTATGATTGTGATTTTATGATTGTGATTGTATGATTGTGATTGTATGATTGGGATTGCATGATTGTGATTGTATGTTTGTGATTGTATGATTGAGATAGTATGATTGTGACTGTATGATTGTGATTGTATGATTGTGATTGTATGATTGTGATTGTATGATTGTGACTGTATGATTGTGATTGTATGATTGTGATTGTATGATTGTGATTGTATGATTGTGATTGTATGATTGTGATTGTATGATTGTGATTGTATGATTGTGATTGTATGATTGTGATTGCATGATTGTGATTGTATGATTGTGATTGGGTGATTGTGATAATATGATTGTGATTGTTTGATGGAGATTGTATGATTGTGATTGTATGATTGTGATTGTATGATTGTGATTGCATGATTGTGATTGTATGATTGTGAATGTATGATTGTGATTGTATGATTGTGATTGTATGATTGTGATTGTATTATTGCGACTGAATGATTGCGATTGTATGATTGTGGTTGTATGACTGGGATTGTATGACTGCGATTGTATGATTGCGATTGTATGATTGCGATTGTATGATTGCGAGTGTATGATTGCGTTTGTATGATTGTGATTGTGTGATTGTGATTGTGTGAATGTGTTTGTATGATTGTGATTGTATGATTTGAATTGTATGATTGTGATTGTATGATTGTGACTGTGTGATTGTGATGTTATGATTGTGGTTGTATGCCTGTGATTGTATGATTGTGATGTTATGATTGTGATTGTTTGATGGAGATTGTATGATTGTGATTGTATGATTGTGATTGTATGATTGTGATTGCATGATTGTGATTGTATGATTGTGATTGTCTGATTGCGATTGTATGATTGTGGTTGTATGATCGTGATTGTATTATTGCGATTGTATGATTGCGATTGTATGATTGCGGTTGTATGATTGCGAGTGTACGATTGCGATTGTATGATTGTGATTGTGTGATTGTGATTGTATTACTGTGGTTGTATGATTGTGATTGTATGATTGGGGTTGTACGATTGTGATTGTATGATTGAGATAGTATGATTGTGATTGTATGATTGTGATTGTATGATTGTGATTGTATGATTGCGATTGTATGATTGCGATTGTATGATTGCGATTGTATGATTGCGATTGTATGATTGCGATTGTATGATTGCGATGGTATGATTGTGATTGTATGATTGTGATTGTATGATTTTTATTGTATGATTGCGATTGTATGATTGTGATTGTATGATTGTGATTGTATGATTGTGATTGCATGATTGTGATTGTATGATTGTGATGGTATGATTGTGGTTGTATGACTGTGATTGTATGATTGCGATTGTATGATTGCGAGTGTATGATTGCGATTGTATGATTGTGATTGTGTGATTGTGATTGTATGATTGTGGTTGTACGATTGTGATTGTATTACTGTGGTTGTATGATTGTGATTGTATGATTGGGGTTGTACGATTGTGATTGTATGATTGAGATAGTATGATTGTGATTGTATGATTGTGATTGTATGATTGTGATTGTATGATTGTGATTGTATGATTGTGATTGCATGATTGTGATTGTATGATTGTGATTGTCTGATTGCGATTGTATGATTGTGGTTGTATGATTGTGATTGTATGATTGCGATTGTATGATTGCTATTGTATGATTGCGGTTGTATGATTGCGAGTGTACGATTGCGATTGTATGATTGTGATTGTGTGATTGTGATTGTATTACTGTGGTTGTATGATTGTGATTGTATGATTGGGGTTGTACGATTGTGATTGTATGATTGCGATAGTATGATTGTGATTGTATGATTGCGACTGTATGATTGCGATTGTATGATTGCGATTGTATGATTGTGATTGTATGATTGTGATTGTATGATTTTTATTGTATGATTTTTATTGTATGATTGTGATTGGATGATTGTGATTGTATGATTGTGATTGCATGATTGTGATTGTATGATTGTGATGGTATGATTGTGGTTGTATGACTGTGATTGTATGATTGCGATTGTATGATTGCGAGTGTATGATTGCGATTGTATGATTGTGATTGTGTGATTGTGATTGTATGATTGTGGTTGTACGATTGTGATTGTATGATTGAGATAGTATGATTGTGGTTGTATGACTGTGATTGTATGATTGTGATGTTATGATTGTGATTGTTTGATGGAGATTGTATGATTGTGATTGTATGATTGTGATTGTATGATTGTGATTGTATGATTGTGATTGCATGATTGTGATTGTATGATTGTGATTGTCTGATTGCGATTGTATGATTGTGGTTGTATGATTGTGATCGTATGATTGCGATTGTATGATTGCGATTGTATGATTGCGATTGTATGATTGCGAGTGTATGATTGCGATTGTATGATTGTGATTGTGTGATTGTGATTGTATGATTGTGGTTGTACGATTGTGATTGTATTACTGTGGTTGTATGATTGTGATTGTATGATTGGGGTGTACGATTGTGATTGTATGATTGAGATAGTATGATTGTGATTGTATGATTGTGATTGTATGATTGTGATTGTATGATTGTGATTGCATGATTGTGATTGTATGATTGTGATTGTCTGATTGCGATTGTATGATTGTGGTTGTATGATTGTGATTGTATGATTGCGATTGTATGATTGCTATTGTATGATTGCGGTTGTATGATTGCGAGTGTACGATTGCGATTGTATGATTGTGATTGTGTGATTGTGATTGTATTACTGTGGTTGTATGATTGTGATTGTATGATTGGGGTTGTACGATTGTGATTGTATGATTGCGATAGTATGATTGTGATTGTATGATTGCGACTGTATGATTGCGATTGTATGATTGCGATTGTATGATTGTGATTGTATGATTGTGATTGTATGATTTTTATTGTATGATTTTTATTGTATGATTGTGATTGTATGATTGTGATTGTATGATTGTGATTGCATGATTGTGATTGTATGATTGTGATTGTATGATTGTGATGTTATGATTGTGATTGTTTGATGGAGATTGTATGATTGTGATTGTATGATTGTGATTGTATGATTGTGATTGTATGATTGTGATTGTATGATTGTGGTTGTATGATTGTGATTGTATAATTGTGATTGTATGATTGTGATTGTATAATTGTGATTGTATTATTGCGACTGAATGATTGCGATTGTATGATTGTGATGGTATGATCGTGGTTGTATGACTGTGATTGTATGATTGCGATTGTATGATTGCGAGTGTATGATTGCGATTGTATGATTGTGATTGTGTGATTGTGATTGTATGATTGTGGTTGTACGATTGTGATTGTATGATTGAGATAGTATGATTGTGGTTGTATGACTGTGATTGTATGATTGTGATGTTATGATTGTGATTGTTTGATGGAGATTGTATGATTGTGATTGTATGATTGTGATTGTATGATTGTGATTGTATGATTGTGATTGCATGATTGTGATTGTATGATTGTGATTGTCTGATTGCGATTGTATGATTGTGGTTGTATGATTGTGATCGTATGATTGCGATTGTATGATTGCGATTGTATGATTGCGGTTGTATGATTGCGAGTGTACGATTGCGATTGTCTGATTGTGATTGTGTGACTGTGATTGTATTACTGTGGTTGTATGATTGTGATTGTATGATTGGGGTTGTACGTTTGTGATTGTATGATTGAGATAGTATGATTGTGATTGTATGATTGTGATTGTATGATTGTGATTGTATGATTGCGATTGTATGATTGCGATTGTATGATTGCGAGTGTATGATTGCGATTGTATGATTGCGATTGTATGATTGTGATTGTATGATTGTGATTGTATGATTTTTATTGTATGATTGCGATTGTATGATTGTGATTGTATGATTGTGGTTGTATGATTGTGATTGCATGATTGTGATTGTATGATTGTGATGGTATGATTGTGGTTGTATGACTGTGATTGTATGATTGCGAGTGTATGATTGCGATTGTATGATTGCGATTGTATGATTGTGATTGTATGATTGTGATTGTATGATTTTTATTGTATGATTGCGATTGTATGATTGCGATTGTATGATTGTGATTGTATGATTGTGATTGCATGATTGTGATCGTATGGTTGTGGTTGTATGACTGTGATTGTATGATTGCGAGTGTATGATTGCGATTGTATGATTGCGATTGTATGATTGTGATTGTATGATTGTGATTGTATGATTTTTATTGTATGATTGCGATTGTATGATTGTGATTGTATGATTGTGATTGTATGATTGTGATCGTATGACTGTGATTGTATGATTGTGATCGTATGATTGTGATCGTATGATTGTGATCGTATGGTTGTGATCGCATGATTGTGATCGTATGATTGTGATCGTATGATTGTGATTGTATGATTGTGATTGTATGATTGTGATAGTATGATTGTGATTGTATGATGGCGACTGTATTATTGTGATTGTATGATTGTGATTGTATGTTTGTGATTGTATGATTGGGATTGTATGATTGTGATTGTATGATTGTGATTCTATGATTGTGATTGTATGATTGTGATTGTATGATTTTTATTGTACGATTGTGATTGTATGATTGTGATTGTATGAATGTGATTGCATGATTGTGATTGCATGATTGTGATTGTATGTTTGTGATTATATGATTATCAGTGTATGATGATGATTGCATGAATGTGATTGTATAGTTGTGATTGTATGATTGTGATTATATGTTTGTGATAGTATGATTGGGATTGTATGATTGTGATTGTATGATTGTGATTCTATGATTGTGATTGTATGATTGTGATTGTATGATTGGGGTTGTACGATTGTGAATGTCGGATTGTGATTGTATGATTGTGATTGTATGATTGTGCTTGATATGTTGATATAGTATGATTGTGATTGTATGATTGTGATTGTATGATTGTGATTGTATGATTGTGATTGTATGATTGTGATTGTATGATTGTGATTGTATGATTGTGATTGTATGATTGTGATTGTATGATTGTGATTGTATGATTGTGATTGCATGATTGTGATTGTATGATTGTGATTGTATGATTGTGATGTTATGATTGTGATTGTTTGATGGAGATTTTATGATTGTGATTGTATGATTGTGATTGTATGATTGTGATTGTATGACTGTGATTGTATGATTGTGATTGCATGATTGTGATTGTATGATTGTGATTGCATGATTGTGATTGTATGGTTGTGATTGTATGATTGTGATTGTATGGTTGTGATTGTATGAATGTGATTGTATGATTGTTTTTGTATGATTGTGATCGTAAGATTGTGATCGTATGGTTGTGATCGCATGATTGTGATCGTATGATTGTGATTGTATGATTGTGATTGTAAGATTGTGATTGTATGATTGCGATTGTATGATTATGATTCTATGATTGTGATTGTATGATTGCAATTGTATGATTGTGATTCTATGATTGTGATCGTATGGTTGTGATCGTATGATTGTGATCGTATGATTGTGATCGTATGATTGTGACCGTATGATTGTGATCGTATGATTGTGATCGTATGATTGTGATTGTATGATTGTCATTGTATGATGGCGACTGTATTATTGTGATTGTATGATTGTGATTGTATGTTTGTGATTGTATGATTGGGATTGTATGATTGTGATTGTATGATTGTGATTCTATGATTGTGATTGTACGATTGTGATTGTATGATTTTTATTGTACGATTGTGATTGTATGATTGTGATTGTATGAATGTGATTGCATGATTGTGATTGCATGATTGTGATTGTATGTTTGTGATTATATGATTATCAGTGTATGATGATGATTGCATGAATGTGATTGTATAGTTGTGATTGTATGATTGTGATTATATGTTTGTGATAGTATGATTGGGATTGTATGATTGTGATTGTATGATTGTGATTCTATGATTGTGATTGTATGATTGTGATTGTATGATTGGGGTTGTACGATTGTGAATGTAGGATTGTGATTGTATGATTGTGATTGTATGATTGTGCTTGATATGTTGATATAGTATGATTGTGATTGTATGATTGTGATTGTATGATTGTGATTGTATGATTGTGATTGTATGATTGTGATTGTATGATTGTGATTGTATGATTGTGATTGTATGATTGTGATTGCATGATTGTGATTGTATGATTGTGATTGTATGATTGTGATGTTATGATTGTGATTGTTTGATGGAGATTTTATGATTGTGATTGTATGATTGTGATTGTATGATTGTGATTGTATGACTGTGATTGTATGATTGTGATTGCATGATTGTGATTGTATGATTGTGATTGCATGATTGTGATTGTATGGTTGTGATTGTATGATTGTGATTGTATGGTTGTGATTGTATGAATGTGATTGTATGATTGTTTTTGTATGATTGTGATCGTAAGATTGTGATCGTATGGTTGTGATCGCATGATTGTGATCGTATGATTGTGATTGTATGATTGTGATTGTAAGATTGTGATTGTATGATTGCGATTGTATGATTATGATTCTATGATTGTGATTGTATGATTGCAATTGTATGATTGTGATTCTATGATTGTGATCGTATGGTTGTGATCGTATGATTGTGATCGTATGATTGTGATCGTATGATTGTGACCGTATGATTGTGATCGTATGATTGTGATCGTATGATTGTGATTGTATGATTGTCATTGTATGGTTGTGACTGTATTGTTGTGATCGTATGATTGTGATCGTATGATTGTGATCGTATGACTGTGATTGTATGATTGTGATTGTATGATTGTGATTGTATGATGATGATAGTATGATTGTGATTGTATGATTGTGATTGCATGATTGTGATTGTATGATAGTAATTGTATGATTGTGATTGTATGATTCTGATTGTATGATTGTGATTGTATGATTGTGATTGTATGCTTGTGATTGTGTGATTGTGATTGTATGGTTGTGATTGTATGAATGTGATTGTATGATTGTTTTTGTATGATTGTGATCGTAAGATTGTGATCGTATGGTTGTGATCGCATGATTGTGATCGTATGATTGTGATTGTATGATTGTGATTGTATGATTGTGATAGTATGATTGTGATTGTATGATTGTGAATGTATGATTGTGATTGCATGATTGTGATTGTATAGTTGTGATTGTGTAACTTCGATCGTATGATAGTGATCTTATGATTGTTATAGTATGATCTTGATTGTATGATTGTGATTGTATGATTGTGATTGTATGAATGTGATGATATGATTGTAATAGTGTGATTGTGATTGTACGATTGTGAATGTATGATTGTGATTGTATGATTGTATTGCCTGATTGTGACTTTATGATTGTGATTGTATGATTATGATTGTATGATCGTGATTGTATGATTGTAATTGTACGATTGTGATTGTATGATTGTGATTGTATGATTGTGATTGTATGAATGTGATTGCACGATTGTGATTGCATGATTGTGATTGTATGTTTGTGATTGTATGATTATCATTGTATGATGATGATTGCATGAATGTGATTGTATAGTTGTGATTGTATGATTGTGAATGCATGATTGTAATTGTATAGTTGTGATTGTATGATTCTGATTGTATGCTTGTGATTGTATGATTGTGATTGTATGATTGTGCTTGTATGATTGCGATTGTATGTTTCTGATTGTGACATTGTGATCATATGATTGCGATAGTATGATTGTGGTTGTACGATTGTGTTTGTATGATAGCGCTTGTATGATTGCGATTGTATGATTGCGATGGTATAATTGTGATTGTATGATTTGAATTGTATGATTGTGATTGTATGATTGTGATTGTATGATTGTGATTGTATGATTGTGATTGTATGATTGTGATTGTATGATTGTGGTTGTATGATTGTGATTGTATGATTGTGATTGTATGATTGTGATTGTATAATTGTGATTGTATTATTGCGACTGAATAATTGCGATTGTATGATTGTGGTTGTATGATTGTGATTGTATGACTGCGATTGTATGATTGTGATTGTATGATTGTGATTGTATGATTGTGATGTTATGATTGCGATTGTATGATTGCGATTGTATGATTGCGATTGTATGATTGCGATGGTATAATTGTGATTGTATGATTTGAATTGTATGATTGTGATTGTATGATTGTGATTGTATGATTGTGATTGTATGATTGTGATTGTATGATTGTGATTGTATGATTGTGATTGTATGATTGTGATTGTATGATTGTGATTGTATGATTGTGAATGTATGATTGTGATTGTATGATTGTGATTGTATGATTGTGATTGTATTATTGCGACTGAATGATTGCGATTGTATGATTGTGGTTGTATGACTGGGATTGTATGACTGCGATTGTATGATTGCGATTGTATGATTGCGATTGTATGATTGCGAGTGTATGATTGTGATTGTGTAATTGTGGTTGTATGATTGTCATTGTATAATTGTGATTGTATTATTGCGACTGAATGATTGCGATTGTATGATTGTGGTTGTATGATTGTGATTGTATGACTGCGATTGTATGATTGTGATTGCATGATTGTGATTGTATGATTGTGATTGTATGATTGAGATAGTATGATTGTGATTGTATGATTGTGATTGTATGATTGTGATTGTATGATTGTGATTGTATGATTGTGATTGTATGATTGTGATTGTATGATTGTGATTGTATGATTGGGATTGTATGATTGTGATTGTATGATTGTGATTGCATGATTGTGATTGTATGATTGTGAATGTATGATTGTGATTGTATGATTGTGATTGTATGATTGTGATTGTATGATTGTGATTGTATTATTGCGACTGAATGATTGCGATTGTATGATTGTGGTTGTATGACTGGGATTGTATGACTGCGATTGTATGATTGCGATTGTATGATTGCGATTGTATGATTGCGAGTGTATGATTGCGTTTGTATGATTGTGATTGTGTGATTGTGATTGTGTGAATGTGTTTGTATGATTGTGATTGTATGATTTGAATTGTATGATTGTGATTGTATGATTGTGACTGTGTGATTGTGATGTTGTGATTGTGGTTGTATGCCTGTGATTGTATGATTGTGATGTTATGATTGTGATTGTTTGATGGAGATTGTATGATTGTGATTGTATGATTGTGATTGTATGATTGTGATTGTCTGATTGCGATTGTATGATTGTGGTTGTATGATTGTGATCGTATGATTGCGATTGTATGATTGCGATTGTATGATTGCGGTTGTATGATTGCGAGTGTACGATTGCGATTGTCTGATTGTGATTGTGTGACTGTGATTGTATTACTGTGGTTGTATGATTGTGATTGTATGATTGGGGTTGTACGTTTGTGATTGTATGATTGAGATAGTATGATTGTGATTGTATGATTGTGATTGTATGATTGTGATTGTATGATTGCGATTGTATGATTGCGATTGTATGATTGCGAGTGTATGATTGCGATTGTATGATTGCGATTGTATGATTGTGATTGTATGATTGTGATTGTATGATTTTTATTGTATGATTGCGATTGTATGATTGTGATTGTATGATTGTGATTGTATGATTGTGATTGCATGATTGTGATTGTATGATTGTGATGGTATGATTGTGGTTGTATGACTGTGATTGTATGATTGCGAGTGTATGATTGCGATTGTATGATTGCGATTGTATGATTGTGATTGTATGATTGTGATTGTATGATTTTTATTGTATGATTGCGATTGTATGATTGCGATTGTATGATTGTGATTGTATGATTGTGATTGCATGATTGTGATCGTATGGTTGTGGTTGTATGACTGTGATTGTATGATTGCGAGTGTATGATTGCGATTGTATGATTGCGATTGTATGATTGTGATTGTATGATTGTGATTGTATGATTTTTATTGTATGATTGCGATTGTATGATTGTGATTGTATGATTGTGATTGTATGATTGTGATCGTATGACTGTGATTGTATGATTGTGATAGTATGATTGTGATCGTATGATTGTGATCGTATGGTTGTGATCGCATGATTGTGATCGTATGATTGTGATCGTATGATTGTGATTGTATGATTGTGATTGTATGATTGTGATAGTATGATTGTGATTGTATGATGGCGACTGTATTATTGTGATTGTATGATTGTGATTGTATGTTTGTGATTGTATGATTGGGATTGTATGATTGTGATTGTATGATTGTGATTCTATGGTTGTGATTGTATGATTGTGATTGTATGATTTTTATTGTACGATTGTGATTGTATGATTGTGATTGTATGAATGTGATTGCATGATTGTGATTGCATGATTGTGATTGTATGTTTGTGATTATATGATTATCAGTGTATGATGATGATTGCATGAATGTGATTGTATAGTTGTGATTGTATGATTGTGATTATATGTTTGTGATAGTATGATTGGGATTGTATGATTGTGATTGTATGATTGTGATTCTATGATTGTGATTGTATGATTGTGATTGTATGATTGGGGTTGTACGATTGTGAATGTAGGATTGTGATTGTATGATTGTGATTGTATGATTGTGCTTGATATGTTGATATAGTATGATTGTGATTGTATGATTGTGATTGTATGATTGTGATTGTATGATTGTGATTGTATGATTGTGATTGTATGATTGTGATTGTATGATTGTGATTGTATGATTGTGATTGCATGATTGTGATTGTATGATTGTGATTGTATGATTGTGATGTTATGATTGTGATTGTTTGATGGAGATTTTATGATTGTGATTGTATGATTGTGATTGTATGATTGTGATTGTATGACTGTGATTGTATGATTGTGATTGCATGATTGTGATTGTATGATTGTGATTGCATGATTGTGATTGTATGGTTGTGATTGTATGATTGTGATTGTATGATTGTGATTGTATGGTTGTGATTGTATGAATGTGATTGTATGATTGTTTTTGTATGATTGTGATCGTAAGATTCTGATCGTATGGTTGTGATCGCATGATTGTGATCGTATGATTGTGATTGTATGATTGTGATTGTAAGATTGTGATTGTATGATTGCGATTGTATGATTATGATTCTATGATTGTGATTGTATGATTGCAATTGTATGATTGTGATTCTATGATTGTGATCGTATGGTTGTGATCGTATGATTGTGATCGTATGATTGTGATCGTATGATTGTGACCGTATGATTGTGATCGTATGATTGTGATCGTATGATTGTGATTGTATGATTGTCATTGTATGGTTGTGACTGTATTGTTGTGATCGTATGATTGTGATCGTATGATTGTGATCGTATGACTGTGATTGTATGATTGTGATTGTATGATTGTGATTGTATGATGATGATAGTATGATTGTGATTGTATGATTGTGATTGCATGATTGTGATTGTATGATAGTAATTGTATGATTGTGATTGTATGATTCTGATTGTATGATTGTAATTGTATGATTGTGATTGTATGCTTGTGATTGTGTGATTGTGATTGTATGGTTGTGATTGTATGAATGTGATTGTATGATTGTTTTTGTATGATTGTGATCGTAAGATTGTGATCGTATGGTTGTGATCGCATGATTGTGATCGTATGATTGTGATTGTATGATTGTGATTGTATGATTGTGATAGTATGATTGTGATTGTATGATTGTGAATGTATGATTGTGATTGCATGATTGTGATTGTATAGTTGTGATTGTGTAACTTCGATCGTATGATAGTGATCTTATGATTGTTATAGTATGATCTTGATTGTATGATTGTGATTGTATGATTGTGATTGTATGAATGTGATGATATGATTGTAATAGTGTGATTGTGATTGTACGATTGTGAATGTATGATTGTGATTGTATGATTGTATTGCCTGATTGTGACTTTATGATTGTGATTGTATGATTATGATTGTATGATCGTGATTGTATGATTGTAATTGTACGATTGTGATTGTATGATTGTGATTGTATGATTGTGATTGTATGAATGTGATTGCACGATTGTGATTGCATGATTGTGATTGTATGTTTGTGATTGTATGATTATCATTGTATGATGATGATTGCATGAATGTGATTGTATAGTTGTGATTGTATGATTGTGAATGCATGATTGTAATTGTATAGTTGTGATTGTATGATTCTGATTGTATGCTTGTGATTGTATGATTGTGATTGTATGATTGTGCTTGTATGATTGCGATTGTATGTTTCTGATTGTGACATTGTGATCATATGATTGCGAGAGTATGATTGTGGTTGTACGATTGTGTTTGTATGATAGCGCTTGTATGATTGCGATTGTATGATTGCGATGGTATAATTGTGATTGTATGATTTGAATTGTATGATTGTGATTGTATGATTGTGATTGTATGATTGTGATTGTATGATTGTGATTGTATGATTGTGATTGTATGATTGTGGTTGTATGATTGTGATTGTATGATTGTGATTGTATGATTGTGATTGTATAATTGTGATTGTATTATTGCGACTGAATAATTGCGATTGTATGATTGTGGTTGTATGATTGTGATTGTATGACTGCGATTGTATGATTGTGATTGTATGATTGTGATTGTATGATTGTGATTGTATGATTGTGATGTTATGATTGCGATTGTATGATTGCGATTGTATGATTGCGATTGTATGATTGCGATGGTATAATTGTGATTGTATGATTTGAATTGTATGATTGTGATTGTATGATTGTGATTGTATGATTGTGATTGTATGATTGTGATTGTATGATTGTGATTGTATGATTGTGATTGTATGATTGTGATTGTATGATTGTGAATGTATGATTGTGATTGTATGATTGTGATTGTATGATTGTGATTGTATTATTGCGACTGAATGATTGCGATTGTATGATTGTGGTTGTATGACTGGGATTGTATGACTGCGATTGTATGATTGCGATTGTATGATTGCGATTGTATGATTGCGAGTGTATGATTGTGATTGTGTAATTGTGGTTGTATGATTGTCATTGTATAATTGTGATTGTATTATTGCGACTGAATGATTGCGATTGTATGATTGTGGTTGTATGATTGTGATTGTATGACTGCGATTGTATGATTGTGATTGCATGATTGTGATTGTATGATTGTGATTGTATGATTGAGATAGTATGATTGTGATTGTATGATTGTGATTGTATGATTGTGATTGTATGATTGTGATTGTATGATTGTGATTGTATGATTGTGATTGTATGATTGTGATTGTATGATTGTGATTGTATGATTGTGATTGCATGATTGTGATTGTATGATTGTGAATGTATGATTGTGATTGTATGATTGTGATTGTATGATTGTGATTGTATGATTGTGATTGTATGATTGTGATTGTATTATTGCGACTGAATGATTGCGATTGTATGATTGTGGTTGTATGACTGGGATTGTATGACTGCGATTGTATGATTGCGATTGTATGATTGCGATTGTATGATTGCGAGTGTATGATTGCGTTTGTATGATTGTGATTGTGTGATTGTGATTGTGTGAATGTGTTTGTATGATTGTGATTGTATGATTTGAATTGTATGATTGTGATTGTATGATTGTGACTGTGTGATTGTGATGTTGTGATTGTGGTTGTATGCCTGTGATTGTATGATTGTGATGTTATGATTGTGATTGTTTGATGGAGATTGTATGATTGTGATTGTATGATTGTGATTGTATGATTGTGATTGCATGATTGTGATTGTATGATTGTGATTGTCTGATTGCGATTGTATGATTGTGGTTGTATGATTGTGATTGTATGATTGCGATTGTATGATTGCTATTGTATGATTGCGGTTGTATGATTGCGAGTGTACGATTGCGATTGTATGATTGTGATTGTGTGATTGTGATTGTATTACTGTGGTTGTATGATTGTGATTGTATGATTGGGGTTGTACGATTGTGATTGTATGATTGCGATAGTATGATTGTGATTGTATGATTGCGACTGTATGATTGCGATTGTATGATTGCGATTGTATGATTGTGATTGTATGATTGTGATTGTATGATTTTTATTGTATGATTGTGATTGTATGATTGTGATTGTATGATTGTGATTGTATGATTGTGATTGCATGATTGTGATTGTATGATTGTGATGGTATGATTGTGGTTGTATGACTGTGATTGTATGATTGCGATTGTATGATTGCGAGTGTATGATTGCGATTGTATGATTGTGATTGTGTGATTGTGATTGTATGATTGTGGTTGTACGATTGTGATTGTATTACTGTGGTTGTATGATTGTGATTGTATGATTGGGGTTGTACGATTGTGATTGTATGATTGAGATAGTATGATTGTGATTGTATGATTGTGATTGTATGATTGTGATTGTATGATTGTGATTGCATGATTGTGATTGTATGATTGTGATTGTCTGATTGCGATTGTATGATTGTGGTTGTATGATTGTGATTGTATGATTGTGATTGTATGATTGTGATTGTATAATTGTGATTGTATTATTGCGACTGAATAATTGCGATTGTATGATTGTGGTTGTATGATTGTGATTGTATGACTGCGATTGTATGATTGTGATTGTATGATTGTGATTGTATGATTGTGATGTTATGATTGCGATTGTATGATTGCGATTGTATGATTGCGATTGTATGATTGCGATGGTATAATTGTGATTGTATGATTTGAATTGTATGATTGTGATTGTATGATTGTGATTGTATGATTGTGATTGTATGATTGTGATTGTATGATTGTGATTGTATGATTGTGATTGTATTATTGCGACTGAATGATTGCGATTGTATGATTGTGGTTGTATGATTGTGATTGTATGACTGCGATTGTATGATTGTGATTGCATGATTGTGATTGTATGATTGTGATTGTATGATTGAGATAGTATGATTGTGATTGTATGATTGTGATTGTATGATTGTGATTGTATGATTGTGATTGTATGATTGTGATTGTATGATTGTGATTGTATGATTGTGATTGTATGATTGTGATTGCATGATTGTGATTGTATGATTGTGAATGTATGATTGTGATTGTATGATTGTGATTGTATGATTGTGATTGTATGATTGTGATTGTATTATTGCGACTGAATGATTGCGATTGTATGATTGTGGTTGTATGACTGGGATTGTATGACTGCGATTGTATGATTGCGATTGTATGATTGCGATTGTATGATTGCGAGTGTATGATTGCGTTTGTATGATTGTGATTGTGTGATTGTGATTGTGTGAATGTGTTTGTATGATTGTGATTGTATGATTTGAATTGTATGATTGTGATTGTATGATTGTGACTGTGTGATTGTGATGTTGTGATTGTGGTTGTATGCCTGTGATTGTATGATTGTGATGTTATGATTGTGATTGTTTGATGGAGATTGTATGATTGTGATTGTATGATTGTGATTGTATGATTGTGATTGCATGATTGTGATTGTATGATTGTGATTGTCTGATTGCGATTGTATGATTGTGGTTGTATGATTGTGATTGTATGATTGCGATTGTATGATTGCTATTGTATGATTGCGGTTGTATGATTGCGAGTGTACGATTGCGATTGTATGATTGTGATTGTGTGATTGTGATTGTATTACTGTGGTTGTATGATTGTGATTGTATGATTGGGGTTGTACGATTGTGATTGTATGATTGCGATAGTATGATTGTGATTGTATGATTGCGACTGTATGATTGCGATTGTATGATTGCGATTGTATGATTGTGATTGTATGATTGTGATTGTATGATTTTTATTGTATGATTTTTATTGTATGATTGTGATTGTATGATTGTGATTGTATGATTGTGATTGCATGATTGTGATTGTATGATTGTGATGGTATGATTGTGGTTGTATGACTGTGATTGTATGATTGCGATTGTATGATTGCGAGTGTATGATTGCGATTGTATGATTGTGATTGTGTGATTGTGATTGTATGATTGTGGTTGTACGATTGTGATTGTATGATTGAGATAGTATGATTGTGGTTGTATGACTGTGATTGTATGATTGTGATGTTATGATTGTGATTGTTTGATGGAGATTGTATGATTGTGATTGTATGATTGTAATTGTATGATTGTGATTGTATGATTGTGATTGCATGATTGTGATTGTATGATTGTGATTGTCTGATTGCGATTGTATGATTGTGGTTGTATGATTGTGATCGTATGATTGCGATTGTATGATTGCGATTGTATGATTGCGGTTGTATGATTGCGAGTGTACGATTGCGATTGTCTGATTGTGATTGTGTGACTGTGATTGTATTACTGTGGTTGTATGATTGTGATTGTATGATTGGGGTTGTACGTTTGTGATTGTACGATTGAGATAGTATGATTGTGATTGTATGATTGTGATTGTATGATTGTGATTGTATGATTGCGATTGTATGATTGCGATTGTATGATTGCGAGTGTATGATTGCGATTGTATGATTGCGATTGTATGATTGTGATTGTATGATTGTGATTGTATGATTTTTATTGTATGATTGCGATTGTATGATTGTGATTGTATGATTGTGATTGTATGATTGTGATTGCATGATTGTGATTGTATGATTGTGATGGTATGATTGTGGTTGTATGACTGTGATTGTATGATTGCGAGTGTATGATTGCGATTGTATGATTGCGATTGTATGATTGTGATTGTATGATTGTGATTGTATGATTTTTATTGTATGATTGCGATTGTATGATTGTGATTGTATGATTGTGATTGTATGATTGTGATTGCATGATTGTGATTGTATGATTGTGATGGTATGATTGTGGTTGTATGACTGTGATTGCATGATTGCGATTGTATGATTGCGAGTGTATGATTGCGGTTGTATGATTGTGATTCTGTGATTGTGATTGTAAGATTGTGGTTGTATAGTTGTGATTGTATGATTGGGGTTGTACGATTGTGATTGTAGGATTGTGATTGTATGATTGTGATTGTATGATTGTGATTGTATGATTGTGATTGTATGATTGTGATTGTATGATTGTGATTGTGTGATTGTGATTGTATGATTGAGATAGTATGATTGTGATTGTATGATTGTGATTGTATGATTGTGATTGTATGATTGTTATTGTATGATTTTGATTGTATGATTTTGATTGTATGATTCCGATTGTATGATTCCGATTGTATGATTGCGATTGTATGATTGCGACTGTATGATTGCGACTGTATGATTGCGATTGTATGATTGCGATGGTATGATTGCGATGGTATGATTGCGATGGTATGATTGTGATTGTATGATTGTGATTGCATGATTGTGATTGCATGATTGTGATTGTATGATTGTGATTGTATGATTGTGATTGTATGATTGTGATTGTATGATAGTGATTGTATGATTGTGATTGTATGATTGTGATGGTATGATTGTGATTGTATGATTGTGATTGTATGATTTTGATTGTATGATTGCGATTGTATGATTGCGATTGTATGATTGCGATTGTATGATTGCGATTGTATGATTGCGATTGTATGATTGCGATTGTATGATTGCGATTGTATGATTGCGATTGTATGATTGCGATTGTATGATTGCGATTGTATGATTGCGATTGTATGATTGCGATGGTATGATTGTGATTGTATAATTGTGATTGTATTATTGCGACTGAATAATTGCGATTGTATGATTGTGGTTGTATGATTGTGATTGTATGACTGCGATTGTATGATTGTGATTGTATGATTGTGATTGTATGATTGTGATGTTATGATTGCGATTGTATGATTGCGATTGTATGATTGCGATTGTATGATTGCGATGGTATAATTGTGATTGTATGATTTGAATTGTATGATTGTGATTGTATGATTGTGATTGTATGATTGTGATTGTATGATTGTGATTGTATGATTGTGATTGTATGATTGTGATTGTATGATTGTGATTGTATGATTGTGAATGTATGATTGTGATTGTATGATTGTGATTGTATGATTGTGATTGTATTATTGCGACTGAATGATTGCGATTGTATGATTGTGGTTGTATGACTGGGATTGTATGACTGCGATTGTATGATTGCGATTGTATGATTGCGATTGTATGATTGTGATTGTGTGATTGTGATTGTATTACTGTGGTTGTATGATTGTGATTGTATGATTGGGGTTGTACGATTGTGATTGTATGATTGCGATAGTATGATTGTGATTGTATGATTGCGACTGTATGATTGCGATTGTATGATTGCGATTGTATGATTGTGATTGTATGATTGTGATTGTATGATTTTTATTGTATGATTTTTATTGTATGATTGTGATTGTATGATTGTGATTGTATGATTGTGATTGCATGATTGTGATTGTATGATTGTGATGGTATGATTGTGGTTGTATGACTGTGATTGTATGATTGCGATTGTATGATTGCGAGTGTATGATTGCGATTGTATGATTGTGATTGTGTGATTGTGATTGTATGATTGTGGTTGTACGATTGTGATTGTATGATTGAGATAGTATGATTGTGGTTGTATGACTGTGATTGTATGATTGTGATGTTATGATTGTGATTGTTTGATGGAGATTGTATGATTGTGATTGTATGATTGTGATTGTATGATTGTGATTGTATGATTGTGATTGCATGATTGTGATTGTATGATTGTGATTGTCTGATTGCGATTGTATGATTGTGGTTGTATGATTGTGATCGTATGATTGCGATTGTATGATTGCGATTGTATGATTGCGATTGTATGATTGCGAGTGTATGATTGCGATTGTATGATTGTGATTGTGTGATTGTGATTGTATGATTGTGGTTGTACGATTGTGATTGTATTACTGTGGTTGTATGATTGTGATTGTATGATTGGGGTTGTACGATTGTGATTGTATGATTGAGATAGTATGATTGTGATTGTATGATTGTGATTGTATGATTGTGATTGTATGATTGTGATTGCATGATTGTGATTGTATGATTGTGATTGTCTGATTGCGATTGTATGATTGTGGTTGTATGATTGTGATTGTATGATTGCGATTGTATGATTGCTATTGTATGATTGCGGTTGTATGATTGCGAGTGTACGATTGCGATTGTATGATTGTGATTGTGTGATTGTGATTGTATTACTGTGGTTGTATGATTGTGATTGTATGATTGGGGTTGTACGATTGTGATTGTATGATTGCGATAGTATGATTGTGATTGTATGATTGCGACTGTATGATTGCGATTGTATGATTGCGATTGTATGATTGTGATTGTATGATTGTGATTGTATGATTTTTATTGTATGATTTTAATTGTATGATTGTGATTGTATGATTGTGATTGTATGATTGTGATTGCATGATTGTGATTGTATGATTGTGATTGTATGATTGTGATGTTATGATTGTGATTGTTTGATGGAGATTGTATGATTGTGATTGTATGATTGTGATTGTATGATTGTGATTGTATGATTGTGATTGTATGATTGTGATTGTATGATTGTGGTTGTATGATTGTGATTGTATAATTGTGATTGTATGATTGTGATTGTATAATTGTGATTGTATTATTGCGACTGAATGATTGCGATTGTATGATTGTGATGGTATGATCGTGGTTGTATGACTGTGATTGTATGATTGCGATTGTATGATTGCGAGTGTATGATTGCGATTGTATGATTGTGATTGTGTGATTGTGATTGTATGATTGTGGTTGTACGATTGTGATTGTATGATTGAGATAGTATGATTGTGGTTGTATGACTGTGATTGTATGATTGTGATGTTATGATTGTGATTGTTTGATGGAGATTGTATGATTGTGATTGTATGATTGTGATTGTATGATTGTGATTGTATGATTGTGATTGCATGATTGTGATTGTATGATTGTGATTGTCTGATTGCGACTGTATGATTGTGGTTGTATGATTGTGATCGTATGATTGCGATTGTATGATTGCGATTGTATGATTGCGGTTGTATGATTGCGAGTGTACGATTGCGATTGTCTGATTGTGATTGTGTGACTGTGATTGTATTACTGTGGTTGTATGATTGTGATTGTATGATTGGGGTTGTACGTTTGTGATTGTATGATTGAGATAGTATGATTGTGATTGTATGATTGTGATTGTATGATTGTGATTGTATGATTGCGATTGTATGATTGCGATTGTATGATTGCGAGTGTATGATTGCGATTGTATGATTGCGATTGTATGATTGTGATTGTATGATTGTGATTGTATGATTTTTATTGTATGATTGCGATTGTATGATTGTGATTGTATGATTGTGATTGTATGATTGTGATTGCATGATTGTGATTGTATGATTGTGATGGTATGATTGTGGTTGTATGACTGTGATTGTATGATTGCGAGTGTATGATTGCGATTGTATGATTGCGATTGTATGAGTGTGATTGTATGATTGTGATTGTATGATTTTTATTGTATGATTGCGATTGTATGATTGCGATTGTATGATTGTGATTGTATGATTGTGATTGCATGATTGTGATCGTATGGTTGTGGTTGTATGACTGTGATTGTATGATTGCGAGTGTATGATTGCGATTGTATGATTGCGATTGTATGATTGCGATTGTATGATTGTGATTGTATGATTGTGATTGTATGATTTTTATTGTATGATTGCGATTGTATGATTGTGATTGTATGATTGTGATTGTATGATTGTGATCGTATGACTGTGATTGTATGATTGTGATCGTATGATTGTGATCGTATGATTGTGATCGTATGGTTGTGATCGCATGATTGTGATCGTATGATTGTGATCGTATGATTGTGATTGTATGATTGTGATTGTATGATTGTGATAGTATGATTGTGATTGTATGATGGCGACTGTATTATTGTGATTGTATGATTGTGATTGTATGTTTGTGATTGTATGATTGGGATTGTATGATTGTGATTGTATGATTGTGATTCTATGATTGTGATTGTATGATTGTGATTGTATGATTTTTATTGTACGATTGTGATTGTATGATTGTGATTGTATGAATGTGATTGCATGATTGTGATTGCATGATTGTGATTGTATGTTTGTGATTATATGATTATCAGTGTATGATGATGATTGCATGAATGTGATTGTATAGTTGTGATTGTATGATTGTGATTATATGTTTGTGATAGTATGATTGGGATTGTATGATTGTGATTGTATGATTGTGATTCTATGATTGTGATTGTATGATTGTGATTGTATGATTGGGGTTGTACGATTGTGAATGTAGGATTGTGATTGTATGATTGTGATTGTATGATTGTGCTTGATATGTTGATATAGTATGATTGTGATTGTATGATTGTGATTGTATGATTGTGATTGTATGATTGTGATTGTATGATTGTGATTGTATGATTGTGATTGTATGATTGTGATTGTATGATTGTGATTGCATGATTGTGATTGTATGATTGTGATTGTATGATTGTGATGTTATGATTGTGATTGTTTGATGGAGATTTTATGATTGTGATTGTATGATTGTGATTGTATGATTGTGATTGTATGACTGTGATTGTATGATTGTGATTGCATGATTGTGATTGTATGATTGTGATTGCATGATTGTGATTGTATGGTTGTGATTGTATGATTGTGATTGTATGGTTGTGATTGTATGAATGTGATTGTATGATTGTTTTTGTATGATTGTGATCGTAAGATTGTGATCGTATGGTTGTGATCGCATGATTGTGATCGTATGATTGTGATTGTATGATTGTGATTGTAAGATTGTGATTGTATGATTGCGATTGTATGATTATGATTCTATGATTGTGATTGTATGATTGCAATTGTATGATTGTGATTCTATGATTGTGATCGTATGGTTGTGATCGTATGATTGTGATCGTATGATTGTGATCGTATGATTGTGACCGTATGATTGTGATCGTATGATTGTGATCGTATGATTGTGATTGTATGATTGTCATTGTATGGTTGTGACTGTATTGTTGTGATCGTATGATTGTGATCGTATGATTGTGATCGTATGACTGTGATTGTATGATTGTGATTGTATGATTGTGATTGTATGATGATGATAGTATGATTGTGATTGTATGATTGTGATTGCATGATTGTGATTGTATGATAGTAATTGTATGATTGTGATTGTATGATTCTGATTGTATGATTGTGATTGTATGATTGTGATTGTATGCTTGTGATTGTGTGATTGTGATTGTATGGTTGTGATTGTATGAATGTGATTGTATGATTGTTTTTGTATGATTGTGATCGTAAGATTGTGATCGTATGGTTGTGATCGCATGATTGTGATCGTATGATTGTGATTGTATGATTGTGATTGTATGATTGTGATAGTATGATTGTGATTGTATGATTGTGAATGTATGATTGTGATTGCATGATTGTGATTGTATAGTTGTGATTGTGTAACTTCGATCGTATGATAGTGATCTTATGATTGTTATAGTATGATCTTGATTGTATGATTGCGATTGTATGATTGTGATTGTATGAATGTGATGATATGATTGTAATAGTGTGATTGTGATTGTACGATTGTGAATGTATGATTGTGATTGTATCATTGTATTGCCTGATTGTGACTTTATGATTGTGATTGTATGATTATGATTGTATGATCGTGATTGTATGATTGTAATTGTACGATTGTGATTGTATGATTGTGATTGTATGATTGTGATTGTATGAATGTGATTGCACGATTGTGATTGCATGATTGTGATTGTATGTTTGTGATTGTATGATTATCATTGTATGATGATGATTGCATGAATGTGATTGTATAGTTGTGATTGTATGATTGTGAATGCATGATTGTAATTGTATAGTTGTGATTGTATGATTCTGATTGTATGCTTGTGATTGTATGATTGTGATTGTATGATTGTGCTTGTATGATTGCGATTGTATGTTTCTGATTGTGACATTGTGATCATATGATTGCGATAGTATGATTGTGGTTGTACGATTGTGTTTGTATGATAGCGCTTGTATGATTGCGATTGTATGATTGCGATGGTATAATTGTGATTGTATGATTTGAATTGTATGATTGTGATTGTATGATTGTGATTGTATGATTGTGATTGTATGATTGTGATTGTATGATTGTGATTGTATGATTGTGATTGTATGATTGTGATTGTATGATTGTGGTTGTATGATTGTGATTGTATGATTGTGATTGTATGATTGTGATTGTATAATTGTGATTGTATTATTGCGACTGAATAATTGCGATTGTATGATTGTGGTTGTATGATTGTGATTGTATGACTGCGATTGTATGATTGTGATTGTATGATTGTGATTGTATGATTGTGATGTTATGATTGCGATTGTATGATTGCGATTGTATGATTGCGATTGTATGATTGCGATGGTATAATTGTGATTGTATGATTTGAATTGTATGATTGTGATTGTATGATTGTGATTGTATGATTGTGATTGTATGATTGTGATTGTATGATTGTGATTGTATGATTGTGATTGTATGATTGTGATTGTATGATTGTGATTGTATGATTGTGAATGTATGATTGTGATTGTATGATTGTGATTGTATGATTGTGATTGTATTATTGCGACTGAATGATTGCGATTGTATGATTGTGGTTGTATGACTGGGATTGTATGACTGCGATTGTATGATTGCGATTGTATGATTGCGATTGTATGATTGCGAGTGTATGATTGTGATTGTGTAATTGTGGTTGTATGATTGTCATTGTATAATTGTGATTGTATTATTGCGACTGAATGATTGCGATTGTATGATTGTGGTTGTATGATTGTGATTGTATGACTGCGATTGTATGATTGTGATTGCATGATTGTGATTGTATGATTGTGATTGTATGATTGAGATAGTATGATTGTGATTGTATGATTGTGATTGTATGATTGTGATTGTATGATTGTGATTGTATGATTGTGATTGTATGATTGTGATTGTATGATTGGGATTGTATGATTGTGATTGTATGATTGTGATTGCATGATTGTGATTGTATGATTGTGAATGTATGATTGTGATTGTATGATTGTGATTGTATGATTGTGATTGTATGATTGTGATTGTATTATTGCGACTGAATGATTGCGATTGTATGATTGTGGTTGTATGACTGGGATTGTATGACTGCGATTGTATGATTGCGATTGTATGATTGCGATTGTATGATTGCGAGTGTATGATTGCGTTTGTATGATTGTGATTGTGTGATTGTGATTGTGTGAATGTGTTTGTATGATTGTGATTGTACGATTTGAATTGTATGATTGTGATTGTATGATTGTGACTGTGTGATTGTGATGTTGTGATTGTGGTTGTATGCCTGTGATTGTATGATTGTGATGTTATGATTGTGATTGTTTGATGGAGATTGTATGATTGTGATTGTATGATTGTGATTGTATGATTGTGATTGTCTGATTGCGATTGTATGATTGTGGTTGTATGATTGTGATCGTATGATTGCGATTGTATGATTGCGATTGTATGATTGCGGTTGTATGATTGCGAGTGTACGATTGCGATTGTCTGATTGTGATTGTGTGACTGTGATTGTATTACTGTGGTTGTATGATTGTGATTGTATGATTGGGGTTGTACGTTTGTGATTGTATGATTGAGATAGTATGATTGTGATTGTATGATTGTGATTGTATGATTGTGATTGTATGATTGCGATTGTATGATTGCGATTGTATGATTGCGCGTGTATGATTGCGATTGTATGATTGCGATTGTATGATTGTGATTGTATGATTGTGATTGTATGATTTTTATTGTATGATTGCGATTGTATGATTGTGATTGTATGATTGTGATTGTATGATTGTGATTGCATGATTGTGATTGTATGATTGTGATGGTATGATTGTGGTTGTATGACTGTGATTGTATGATTGCGAGTGTATGATTGCGATTGTATGATTGCGATTGTATGATTGTGATTGTATGATTGTGATTGTATGATTTTTATTGTATGATTGCGATTGTATGATTGCGATTGTATGATTGTGATTGTATGATTGTGATTGCATGATTGTGATCGTATGGTTGTGGTTGTATGACTGTGATTGTATGATTGCGAGTGTATGATTGCGATTGTATGATTGCGATTGTATGATTGTGATTGTATGATTGTGATTGTATGATTTTTATTGTATGATTGCGATTGTATGATTGTGATTGTATGATTGTGATTGTATGATTGTGATCGTATGACTGTTATTGTATGATTGTGATCGTATGATTGTGATCGTATGATTGTGATCGTATGGTTGTGATCGCATGATTGTGATCGTATGATTGTGATCGTATGATTGTGATTGTATGATTGTGATTGTATGATTGTGATAGTATGATTGTGATTGTATGATGGCGACTGTATTATTGTGATTGTATGATTGTGATTGTATGTTTGTGATTGTATGATTGGGATTGTATGATTGTGATTGTATGATTGTGATTCTATGATTGTGATTGTATGATTGTGATTGTATGATTTTTATTGTACGATTGTGATTGTATGATTGTGATTGTATGAATGTGATTGCATGATTGTGATTGCATGATTGTGATTGTATGTTTGTGATTATATGATTATCAGTGTATGATGATGATTGCATGAATGTGATTGCATAGTTGTGATTGTATGATTGTGATTATATGTTTGTGATAGTATGATTGGGATTGTATGATTGTGATTGTATGATTGTGATTCTATGATTGTGATTGTATGATTGTGATTGTATGATTGGGGTTGTACGATTGTGAATGTAGGATTGTGATTGTATGATTGTGATTGTATGATTGTGCTTGATATGTTGATATAGTATGATTGTGATTGTATGATTGTGATTGTATGATTGTGATTGTATGATTGTGATTGTATGATTGTGATTGTATGATTGTGATTGTATGATTGTGATTGTATGATTGTGATTGTATGATTGTGATTGCATGATTGTGATTGTATGATTGTGATTGTATGATTGTGATGTTATGATTGTGGTTGTTTGATGGAGATTTTATGATTGTGATTGTATGATTGTGATTGTATGATTGTGATTGTATGACTGTGATTGTATGATTGTGATTGCATGTTTGTGATTGTATGATTGTGATTGCATGATTGTGATTGTATGGTTGTGATTGTATGATTGTGATTGTATGGTTGTGATTGTATGAATGTGATTGTATGATTGTTTTTGTATGATTGTGATCGTAAGATTGTGATCGTATGGTTGTGATCGCATGATTGTGATCGTATGATTGTGATTGTATGATTGTGATTGTAAGATTGTGATTGTATGATTGCGATTGTATGATTATGATTCTATGATTGTGATTGTATGATTGCAATTGTATGATTGTGATTCTATGATTGTGATCGTATGGTTGTGATCGTATGATTGTGATCGTATGATTGTGATCGTATGATTGTGACCGTATGATTGTGATCGTATGATTGTGATCGTATGATTGTGATTGTATGATTGTCATTGTATGGTTGTGACTGTATTGTTGTGATCGTATGATTGTGATCGTATGATTGTGATCGTATGACTGTGATTGTATGATTGTGATTGTATGATTGTGATTGTATGATGATGATAGTATGATTGTGATTGTATGATTGTGATTGCATGATTGTGATTGTATGATAGTAATTGTATGATTGTGATTGTATGATTCTGATTGTATGATTGTGATTGTATGATTGTGATTGTATGCTTGTGATTGTGTGATTGTGATTGTATGGTTGTGATTGTATGAATGTGATTGTATGATTGTTTTTGTATGATTGTGATCGTAAGATTGTGATCGTATGGTTGTGATCGCATGATTGTGATCGTATGATTGTGATTGTATGATTGTGATTGTATGATTGTGATAGTATGATTGTGATTGTATGATTGTGAATGTATGATTGTGATTGCATGATTGTGATTGTATAGTTGTGATTGTGTAACTTCGATCGTATGATAGTGATCTTATGATTGTTATAGTATGATCTTGATTGTATGATTGTGATTGTATGATTGTGATTGTATGAATGTGATGATATGATTGTAATAGTGTGATTGTGATTGTACGATTGTGAATGTATGATTGTGATTGTATGATTGTATTGCCTGATTGTGACTTTATGATTATGATTGTATGATTATGATTGTATGATCGTGATTGTATGATTGTAATTGTACGATTGTGATTGTATGATTGTGATTGTATGATTGTGATTGTATGAATGTGATTGCACGATTGTGATTGCATGATTGTGATTGTATGTTTGTGATTGTATGATTATCATTGTATGATGATGATTGCATGAATGTGATTGTATAGTTGTGATTGTATGATTGTGAATGCATGATTGTAATTGTATAGTTGTGATTGTATGATTCTGATTGTATGCTTGTGATTGTATGATTGTGATTGTATGATTGTGCTTGTATGATTGCGATTGTATGTTTCTGACTGTGACATTGTGATCATATGATTGCGATAGTATGATTGTGGTTGTACGATTGTGTTTGTATGATAGCGCTTGTATGATTGCGATTGTATGATTGCGATGGTATAATTGTGATTGTATGATTTGAATTGTATGATTGTGATTGTATGATTGTGATTGTATGATTGTGATTGTATGATTGTGATTGTATGATTGTGATTGTATGATTGTGATTGTATGATTGTGATTGTATGATTGTGATTGTATGATTGTGGTTGTATGATTGTGATTGTATGATTGTGATTGTATGATTGTGATTGTATAATTGTGATTGTATTATTGCGACTGAATAATTGCGATTGTATGATTGTGGTTGTATGATTGTGATTGTATGACTGCGATTGTATGATTGTGATTGTATGATTGTGATTGTATGATTGTGATGTTATGATTGCGATTGTATGATTGCGATTGTATGATTGCGATTGTATGATTGCGATGGTATAATTGTGATTGTATGATTTGAATTGTATGATTGTGATTGTATGATTGTGATTGTATGATTGTGATTGTATGATTGTGATTGTATGATTGTGATTGTATGATTGTGATTGTATGATTGTGATTGTATGATTGTGATTGTATGATTGTGATTGTATGATTGTGATTGTATGATTGTGATTGTATGATTGTGATTGTATGATTGTGAATGTATGATTGTGATTGTATGATTGTGATTGTATGATTGTGATTGTATTATTGCGACTGAATGATTGCGATTGTATGATTGTGGTTGTATGACTGGGATTGTATGACTGCGATTGTATGATTGCGATTGTATGATTGCGATTGTATGATTGCGAGTGTATGATTGTGATTGTGTAATTGTGGTTGTATGATTGTCATTGTATAATTGTGATTGTATTATTGCGACTGAATGATTGCGATTGTATGATTGTGGTTGTATGATTGTGATTGTATGACTGCGATTGTATGATTGTGATTGCATGATTGTGATTGTATGATTGTGATTGTATGATTGAGATAGTATGATTGTGATTGTATGATTGTGATTGTATGATTGTGATTGTATGATTGTGATTGTATGATTGTGATTGTATGATTCTGATTGTATGATTGTGATTGTATGATTGTGATTGTATGATTGTGATTGCATGATTGTGATTGTATGATTGTGAATGTATGATTGTGATTGTATGATTGTGATTGTATGATTGTGATTGTATGATTGTGATTGTATTATTGCGACTGAATGATTGCGATTGTATGATTGTGGTTGTATGACTGGGATTGTATGACTGCGATTGTATGATTGCGATTGTATGATTGCGATTGTATGATTGCGAGTGTATGATTGCGTTTGTATGATTGTGATTGTGTGATTGTGATTGTGTGAATGTGTTTGTATGATTGTGATTGTATGATTTGAATTGTATGATTGTGATTGTATGATTGTGACTGTGTGATTGTGATGTTGTGATTGTGGTTGTATGCCTGTGATTGTATGATTGTGATGTTATGATTGTGATTGTTTGATGGAGATTGTATGATTGTGATTGTATGATTGTGATTGTATGATTGTGATTGCATGATTGTGATTGTATGATTGTGATTGTCTGATTGCGATTGTATGATTGTGGTTGTATGATTGTGATTGTATGATTGCGATTGTATGATTGCTATTGTAGGATTGCGGTTGTATGATTGCCAGTGTACGATTGCGATTGTATGATTGTGATTGTGTGATTGTGATTGTATTACTGTGGTTGTATGATTGTGATTGTATGATTGGGGTTGTACGATTGTGATTGTATGATTGCGATAGTATGATTGTGATTGTATGATTGCGACTGTATGATTGCGATTGTATGATTGCGATTGTATGATTGTGATTGTATGATTGTGATTGTATGATTTTTATTGTATGATTTTTATTGTATGATTGTGATTGTATGATTGTGATTGTATGATTGTGATTGCATGATTGTGATTGTATGATTGTGATGGTATGATTGTGGTTGTATGACTGTGATTGTATGATTGCGATTGTATGATTGCGAGTGTATGATTGCGATTGTATGATTGTGATTGTGTGATTGTGATTGTATGATTGTGGTTGTACGATTGTGATTGTATTACTGTGGTTGTATGATTGTGATTGTATGATTGGGGTTGTACGATTGTGATTGTATGATTGAGATAGTATGATTGTGATTGTATGATTGTGATTGTATGATTGTGATTGTATGATTGTGATTGCATGATTGTGATTGTATGATTGTGATTGTCTGATTGCGATTGTATGATTGTGGTTGTATGATTGTGATTGTATGATTGCGATTGTATGATTGCTATTGTATGATTGCGGTTGTATGATTGCGAGTGTACGATTGCGATTGTATGATTGTGATTGTGTGATTGTGATTGTATTACTGTGGTTGTATGATTGTGATTGTATGACTGGGGTTGTACGATTGTGATTGTATGATTGCGATAGTATGATTGTGATTGTATGATTGCGACTGTATGATTGCGATTGTATGATTGCGATTGTATGATTGTGATTGTATGATTGTGATTGTATGATTTTTATTGTATGATTTTTATTGTATGATTGTGATTGTATGATTGTGATTGTATGATTGTGATTGCATGATTGTGATTGTATGATTGTGATTGTATGATTGTGATGTTATGATTGTGATTGTTTGATGGAGATTGTATGATTGTGATTGTATGATTGTGATTGTATGATTGTGATTGTATGATTGTGATTGTATGATTGTGGTTGTATGATTGTGATTGTATAATTGTGATTGTATGATTGTGATTGTATAATTGTGATTGTATTATTGCGACTGAATGATTGCGATTGTATGATTGTGATGGTATGATCGTGGTTGTATGACTGTGATTGTATGATTGCGATTGTATGATTGCGAGTGTATGATTGCGATTGTATGATTGTGATTGTGTGATTGTGATTGTATGATTGTGGTTGTACGATTGTGATTGTATGATTGAGATAGTATGATTGTGGTTGTATGACTGTGATTGTATGATTGTGATGTTATGATTGTGATTGTTTGATGGAGATTGTATGATTGTGATTGTATGATTGTGATTGTATGATTGTGATTGTATGATTGTGATTGCATGATTGTGATTGTATGATTGTGATTGTCTGATTGCGATTGTATGATTGTGGTTGTATGATTGTGATCGTATGATTGCGATTGTATGATTGCGATTGTATGATTGCGGTTGTATGATTGCGAGTGTACGATTGCGATTGTCTGATTGTGATTGTGTGACTGTGATTGTATTACTGTGGTTGTATGATTGTGATTGTATGATTGGGGTTGTACGTTTGTGATTGTATGATTGAGATAGTATGATTGTGATTGTATGATTGTGATTGTATGATTGTGATTGTATGATTGCGATTGTATGATTGCGATTGTATGATTGCGAGTGTATGATTGCGATTGTATGATTGCGATTGTATGATTGTGATTGTATGATTGTGATTGTATGATTTTTATTGTATGATTGCGATTGTATGATTGTGATTGTATGATTGTGATTGTATGATTGTGATAGCATGATTGTGATTGTATGATTGTGATGGTATGATTGTGGTTGTATGACTGTGATTGTATGATTGCGAGTGTATGATTGCGATTGTATGATTGCGATTGTATGATTGTGATTGTATGATTGTGATTGTATGATTTTTATTGTATGATTTTTATTGTATGATTGCGATTGTATGATTGCGATTGTATGATTGTGATTGTATGATTGTGATTGCATGATTGTGATCGTATGGTTGTGGTTGTATGACTGTGATTGTATGATTGCGAGTGTATGATTGCGATTGTATGATTGCGATTGTATGATTGTGATTGTATGATTGTGATTGTATGATTTTTATTGTATGATTGCGATTGTATGATTGTGATTGTATGATTGTGATTGTATGATTGTGATCGTATGACTGTGATTGTATGATTGTGATCGTATGATTGTGATCGTATGATTGTGATCGTATGGTTGTGATCGCATGATTGTGATCGTATGATTGTGATCGTATGATTGTGATTGTATGATTGTGATTGTATGATTGTGATAGTATGATTGTGATTGTATGATGGCGACTGTATTATTGTGATTGTATGATTGTGATTGTATGTTTGTGATTGTATGATTGGGATTGTATGATTGTGATTGTATGATTGTGATTCTATGATTGTGATTGTATGATTGTGATTGTATGATTTTTATTGTACGATTGTGATTGTATGATTGTGATTGTATGAATGTGATTGCATGATTGTGATTGCATGATTGTGATTGTATGTTTGTGATTATATGATTATCAGTGTATGATGATGATTGCATGAATGTGATTGTATAGTTGTGATTGTATGATTGTGATTATATGTTTGTGATAGTATGATTGGGATTGTATGATTGTGATTGTATGATTGTGATTCTATGATTGTGATTGTATGATTGTGATTGTATGATTGGGGTTGTACGATTGTGAATGTAGGATTGTGATTGTATGATTGTGATTGTATGATTGTGCTTGATATGTTGATATAGTATGATTGTGATTGTATGATTGTGATTGTATGATTGTGATTGTATGATTGTGATTGTATGATTGTGATTGTATGATTGTGATTGTATGATTGTGATTGCATGATTGTGATTGTATGATTGTGATTGTATGATTGTGATGTTATGATTGTGATTGTTTGATGGAGATTTTATGATTGTGATTGTATGATTGTGATTGTATGATTGTGATTGTATGACTGTGATTGTATGATTGTGATTGCATGATTGTGATTGTATGATTGTGATTGCATGATTGTGATTGTATGGTTGTGATTGTATGATTGTGATTGTATGGTTGTGATTGTATGAATGTGATTGTATGATTGTTTTTGTATGATTGTGATCGTAAGATTGTGATCGTATGGTTGTGATCGCATGATTGTGATCGTATGATTGTGATTGTATGATTGTGATTGTAAGATTGTGATTGTATGATTGCGATTGTATGATTATGATTCTATGATTGTGATTGTATGATTGCAATTGTATGATTGTGATTCTATGATTGTGATCGTATGGTTGTGATCGTATGATTGTGATCGTATGATTGTGAACGTATGATTGTGACCGTGTGATTGTGATTGTATGATTGTGATAGTATGATTGTGATTGTATGATTGTGAATGTATGATTGTGATTGCATGATTGTGATTGTATAGTTGTGATTGTGTAACTTCGATCGTATGATAGTGATCTTATGATTGTTATAGTATGATCTTGATTGTATGATTGTGATTGTATGATTGTGATTGTATGAATGTGATGATATGATTGTAATAGTGTGATTGTGATTGTACGATTGTGAATGTATGATTGTGATTGTATGATTGTATTGCCTGATTGTGACTTTATGATTGTGATTGTATGATTATGATTGTATGATCGTGATTGTATGATTGTAATTGTACGATTGTGATTGTATGATTGTGATTGTATGATTGTGATTGTATGAATGTGATTGCACGATTGTGATTGCATGATTGTGATTGTATGTTTGTGATTGTATGATTATCATTGTATGATGATGATTGCATGAATGTGATTGTATAGTTGTGATTGTATGATTGTGAATGCATGATTGTAATTGTATAGTTGTGATTGTATGATTCTGATTGTATGCTTGTGATTGTATGATTGTGATTGTATGATTGTGCTTGTATGATTGCGATTGTATGTTTCTGATTGTGACATTGTGATCATATGATTGCGATAGTATGATTGCGGTTGTACGATTGTGTTTGTATGATAGCGCTTGTATGATTGCGATTGTATGATTGCGATGGTATAATTGTGATTGTATGATTTGAATTGTATGATTGTGATTGTATGATTGTGATTGTATGATTGTGATTGTATGATTGTGATTGTATGATTGTGATTGTATGATTGTGGTTGTATGATTGTGATTGTATGATTGTGATTGTATGATTGTGATTGTATAATTGTGATTGTATTATTGCGACTGAATAATTGCGATTGTATGATTGTGGTTGTATGATTGTGATTGTATGACTGCGATTGTATGATTGTGATTGTATGATTGTGATTGTATGATTGTGATGTTATGATTGCGATTGTATGATTGCGATTGTATGATTGCGATTGTATGATTGCGATGGTATAATTGTGATTGTATGATTTGAATTGTATGATTGTGATTGTATGATTGTGATTGTATGATTGTGATTGTATGATTGTGATTGTATTATTGCGACTGAATGATTGCGATTGTATGATTGTGGTTGTATGATTGTGATTGTATGACTGCGATTGTATGATTGTGATTGCATGATTGTGATTGTATGATTGTGATTGTATGATTGAGATAGTATGATTGTGATTGTATGATTGTGATTGTATGATTGTGATTGTATGATTGTGATTGTATGATTGTGATTGTATGATTGTGATTGTATGATTGTGATTGTATGATTGTGATTGTATGATTGTGATTGTATGATTGTGATTGCATGATTGTGATTGTATGATTGTGAATGTATGATTGTGATTGTATGATTGTGATTGTATGATTGTGATTGTATGATTGTGATTGTATTATTGCGACTGAATGATTGCGATTGTATGATTGTGGTTGTATGACTGGGATTGTATGACTGCGATTGTATGATTGCGATTGTATGATTGCGATTGTATGATTGCGAGTGTATGATTGCGTTTGTATGATTGTGATTGTGTGATTGTGATTGTGTGAATGTGTTTGTATGATTGTGATTGTATGATTTGAATTGTATGATTGTGATTGTATGATTGTGACTGTGTGATTGTGATGTTGTGATTGTGGTTGTATGCCTGTGATTGTATGATTGTGATGTTATGATTGTGATTGTTTGATGGAGATTGTATGATTGTGATTGTATGATTGTGATTGCATGATTGTGATTGTATGATTGTGATTGTCTGATTGCGATTGTATGATTGTGGTTGTATGATTGTGATTGTATGATTGCGATTGTATGATTGCTATTGTATGATTGCGGTTGTATGATTGCGAGTGTACGATTGCGATTGTATGATTGTGATTGTGTGATTGTGATTGTATTACTGTGGTTGTATGATTGTGATTGTATGATTGGGGTTGTACGATTGTGATTGTATGATTGCGATAGTATGATTGTGATTGTATGATTGCGACTGTATGATTGCGATTGTATGATTGCGATTGTATGATTGTGATTGTATGATTGTGATTGTATGATTTTTATTGTATGATTTTTATTGTATGATTGTGATTGTATGATTGTGATTGTATGATTGTGATTGCATGATTGTGATTGTATGATTGTGATGGTATGATTGTGGTTGTATGACTGTGATTGTATGATTGCGATTGTATGATTGCGAGTGTATGATTGCGATTGTATGATTGTGATTGTGTGATTGTGATTGTATGATTGTGGTTGTACGATTGTGATTGTATGATTGAGATAGTATGATTGTGGTTGTATGACTGTGATTGTATGATTGTGATGTTATGATTGTGATTGTTTGATGGAGATTGTATGATTGTGATTGTATGATTGTGATTGTATGATTGTGATTGTATGATTGTGATTGCATGATTGTGATTGTATGATTGTGATTGTCTGATTGCGATTGTATGATTGTGGTTGTATGATTGTGATCGTATGATTGCGATTGTATGATTGCGATTGTATGATTGCGGTTGTATGATTGCGAGTGTACGATTGCGATTGTCTGATTGTGATTGTGTGACTGTGATTGTATTACTGTGGTTGTATGATTGTGATTGTATGATTGGGGTTGTACGTTTGTGATTGTACGATTGAGATAGTATGATTGTGATTGTATGATTGTGATTGTATGATTGTGATTGTATGATTGCGACTGTATGATTGCGATTGTATGATTGCGAGTGTATGATTGCGATTGTATGATTGCGATTGTATGATTGTGATTGTATGATTGTGATTGTATGATTTTTATTGTATGATTGCGATTGTATGATTGTGATTGTATGATTGTGATTGTATGATTGTGATTGCATGATTGTGATTGTATGATTGTGATGGTATGATTGTGGTTGTATGATTGCGATTGTATGATTGCGAGTGTATGATTGCGGTTGTATGATTGTGATTCTGTGATTGTGATTGTAAGATTGTGGTTGTATAGTTGTGATTGTATGATTGGGGTTGTACGATTGTGATTGTAGGATTGTGATTGTATGATTGTGATTGTATGATTGTGATTGTATGATTGTGATTGTATGATTGTGATTGTATGATTGTGATTGTGTGATTGTGATTGTATGATTGAGATAGTATGATTGTGATTGTATGATTGTGATTGTATGATTGTGATTGTATGATTGTGATTGTATGATTGTTATTGTATGATTTTGATTGTATGATTTTGATTGTATGATTGTGATTGTATGATTGTGATTGTATGATTGTGATTGTATGATAGTGATTGTATGATTGTGATTGTATGATTGTGATGGTATGATTGTGATTGTATGATTGTGATTGTATGATTTTGATTGTATGATTGCGATTGTATGATTGCGATTGTATGATTGCGATTGTATGATTGCGATTGTATGATTGCGATTGTATGATTGCGATTGTATGATTGCGATTGTATGATTGCGATTGTATGATTGCGATTGTATGATTGCGATTGTATGATTGCGATGGTATGATTGCGATTGTATGATTTGAATTGTATGATTGTGATTGTATGATTGTGATTGTATGATTGTGTTTGTATGATTGTGATTGTATGATTGTGATTGTATGATTGTGATTGTATGATTGTGATTGTATGATTGTGATTGTATGATTGTGATTGAATGATTGTGATTGTATGATTGTGATTGCATGATTGTGATTGTATGATTGTGATTGTATGATTGTGATGTTATGATTGTGATTGTTTGATGGAGATTGTATGATTGTGATTGTATGATTGTGACTGTATGATTGTGATTGTATGATTGTGATTGTATGATTGTGATTGTATGATTGTGATTGTATGATTGTGATTGTATGATTGTGATTGTATGATTGTGATTGTATGATTGTGATTGTATGGTTGTGATTGTATGATTGTGATGTTATGATTGTGATTGTTTGATGGAGATTGTATGATTGTGAATGTATGATTGTGATTGTATGATTGTGATTGTATGATTGTGATTGTATTATTGCGACTGAATGATTGCGATTGTATGATTGTGGTTGTATGACTGGGATTGTATGACTGCGATTGTATGATTGCGATTGTATGATTGCGATTGTATGATTGCGAGTGTATGATTGTGATTGTGTAATTGTGATTGTATGATTGTGATTGTATAATTGTGATTGTATTATTGCGACTGAATGATTGCGATTATATGATTGTGGTTGTATGATTGTGATTGTATGACTGCGATTGTATGATTGTGATTGCATGATTGTGATTGTATGATTGTGATTGTATGATTGAGATAGTATGATTGTGATTGTATGATTGTGATTGTATGATTGTGATTGTATGATTGTGATTGTATGATTGTGATTGTATGATTGTGATTGTATGATTGTGATTTTATGATTGTGATTGTATGATTGTGATTGGGTGATTGTGATAATATGATTGTGATTGTTTGATGGAGATTGTATGATTGTGATTGTATGATTGTGATTGTATGGTTGTGATTGTATGATTGTGATTGTATGATCGTGATTGTACGATTCTGATTGTATGCTTGTGATTGTATGATTGTGATTGTATGATTGTGATTGTATGATCTGAGCTGTATGATTGCGATTGAATGATTGCGATTGTATGATTGTGATTGTATGATTGTGCTTGTATGATTGCGATTGTATGTTTCTGATTGTGACATTGTGATCATATGATTGCGATAGTATGATTGTGGTTGTACGATTGTGATTGTATGATAGCGCTTGTATGATTGCGATTGTATGATTGCGATTGTATAATTGCGATTGTATGATTGTGATTGTATGATTGCGATTGTGTGATTGTGATTGTATGATTGGGGTTGTACGATTTTGAATGTAGGATTCTTATTGTATGATTGTGATTATATGATTGTGCTTGTATGATTGATATAGTATGATTGTGATTGTATGATTGTGATTGTATGATTGCGATTGTATGATTGTGATTGTATGATTGTGATTGTACGATTGTGATTGTATGATTGTGATGGTATGATTGTGGTTGTATGACTGTGATTGTATGATTGCGATTGTATGATTGCGAGTGTATGATTGCGATTGTATGATAGTGATTGTGTGATTGTGATTGTATGATTGTGATTGTATGATTGTGATTGTATGATTGTGATTGTATGATTGGGGTTGTACGATTGTGAATGTAGGATTGTGATTGTATGATTGTGATTGTATGATTGTGCTTGTAATGTTGATATAGTATGATTGTGATTGTATGATTGTGATTGTATGATTGTGATTGTATGATTGTGATTGTATGATTGTGATTGTATGATTGTGATTGTATGATTGTGATTGTATGATTGTGATTGTATGATTGTGATTGCATGATTGTGATTGTATGATTGTGATTGTATGATTGTGATGTTATGATTGTGATTGTTTGATGGAGATTTTATGATTGTGATTGTATGATTGTGATTGTATGATTGTGATTGTATGACTGTGATTGTATGATTGTGATTGCATGATTGTGATTGTATGATTGTGATTGCATGATTGTGATTGTATGATTGTGATTGTATGATTGTGATGTTATGATTGTGATTGTTTGATGGAGATTTTATGATTGTGATTGTATGATTGTGATTGTATGACTGTGATTGTATGATTGTGATTGCATGATTGTGATTGTATGATTGTGATTGTATGATTGGGATGGTATGATTGTGGTTGTATGACTGTGATTGTATGACTGCGATTGTGTGATTGCGAGTGTATGATTGCGATTGTATGATTGTGATTGTGTGATTGTGATTGTAAGATTGTGGTTGTATAGTTGTGATTGTATGACTGGGGTTGTACGATTGTGATTGTAGGATTGTGATTGTATGATTGTGATTGTATGATTGTGATTGTATGATTGTGATTGTATGATTGTGATTGTATGATTGTGATTGTATGATTGTGATTGTATGATTGTGATTGTATGATTGTGATTGTGTGATTGTGATTGTATGATTGAGATAGTATGATTGTGATTGTATTATTGTGATTGTATGATTGTGATTGTATGATTGTGATTGTATGATTGTGATTGTATGATTGTGATTGCATGATTGTGATTGTATGATTGTGATTGTATGATTGTGATGTTATGATTGTGATTGTTTGATGGAGATCGTATGATTGTGATCGTATGATTGTGATCGTATGATTGTGACCGTATGATTGTGATCGTATGATTGTGATTGTATGATTGTGATTGTATGATTGTGATTGTATGGTTGTGACAGTATTGTTGTGATCGTATGATTGTGATCGTATGATTGTGATCGTATGACTG